>NW_026599899.1:0-16493 GCF_029784135.1 Toxorhynchites rutilus septentrionalis
GTGATGCCAATCACATGTTTTCGACCAAGGACGATGGGAGAGCAAAAGTTTTGGATCGAGGTGCTTCGGGTGTGATGTCAATCACATGTTTTCGACCGAGGACGATGGGAGAGCAAAATTTTGTCACGAGGTGCTTCGGTTGTGTTGCCAATCAGGTGTTCTCGACCGAGGACGTCCCCCGCACAGCGCACACAACACAACAGCGCAACAGTTTGTTTAATTTGTCACTGCGCGAGCCAACGCCCGCAGTACGCAGTATGTGCATCGGTCCGGCACTGGTATTAAGTCCAATTCGATAACACAATAACACCAAGGCAACATCGAGGGTAAGAATGCGCGTGTCAAGTGTGATGAAAAGTCTCCCCCACACAGCGCACACAACACAACAGCGCAACGGTTTGTTGAATTTCTCACTTCGCAAGCCAGCACTCGCAGTACGAAATGTGTATAACGCTGACCCGTCGGCAATAACACCAAGACCCGGAAAGCGTCCACGTCCCGGAATGCAAAGTGTCAAGTGTTGGAAAAGTCCCCCGCACAGCGCACACAACACAACAGCGCAACAGTCCGGCACTGATATTAAGTCCAATTCGATAACACAATAACACCAAGGCAACATCGAGGGTAAGAATGCGCGTGTCAAGTGTGATGAAAAGTCTCCCCCACACAGCGCACACAACACAACAGCGCAACAGTTTGTTTAATTTCTCACTGCGCTTGCCAGCACTCGCAGTACGCAGTGTGTGCATCGGCCCGGCACTGGTATTAAGTCCAATTCGATAATATAATAACACCAAGCCAACATCAAGCACAGCACAGCACAACAGTTTGTTTTATTTCTCACCCGCAGTACGCAGTGTGTATAACATCGACAACGACGCGTACATGACTATTGAAAAAAAAAAAAACAACACATTCACACATTGGTCACACATCATCATCTTTACCTACGGGAAAACTGAAACTGTTGGAAAAAAGTTCAACTATTGAAAAAATGTCAACTATTGAAACAAGTAACCAACTATTGAAACAACCAACACCTTAGGCACGGCCCAAGTACAAGTACGAGTTCAATAGTAGGGTTACCCCCCATCGGAATATGACCGACACCCGGCACTGGTACCGATTGCGGTGCGTGAACATTTCCCGACCCAGCATGGTGTCTCGGCTAGTGGTACAAGTCTATCCAAGGCACCCCTATAACGATGCCCCCAGTGCGGTATATACCCATGCCGAGGCAACGTTGGTATGACCATGTTTTACACTATTGTGGGGAAAGTTGGTGAGTGAAAAGTTTGAGGCATAACTTGCGAAGCTTGTATGGATGTTCGGTAGTACGATGCCGTACGGGTGGGGTCAAGTTACTGTCGGTAGGGTCGAACGTCTATCGAATCCAGTGAGTCGGATGGCCATCCATCGGAAGGGGGTAACCCCGACGGGTGAGCGTCATACGATTCCGGTGAGCTTCGCATGTCGAACCACCCCCCTGGTGGTGGTAAGATGTGCGTACTCCAGTGTGTGGTGTCGGGTCGTGCGTTGTGAGCGTCGAAGGGGCATAAGGCGATTGTCGCTCTCCCAGTGCGGTATATACCCATGCCGAGGCAACGTTGGTATGACCATGTTTTACACTATTGTGGGGAAAGTTGGTGAGTGAAAAGTTTGAGGCATAACTTGCGAAGCTTGTATGGATGTTCGGTAGTACGATGCCGTACGGGTGGGGTCAAGTTACTGTCGGTAGGGTCGAACGTCTATCGAATCCAGTGAGTCGGATGGCCATCCATCGGAAGGGGGTAACCCCGACGGGTGAGCGTCATACGATTCCGGTGAGCTTCGCATGTCGAACCACCCCCCTGGTGGTGGTAAGATGTGCGTACTCCAGTGTGTGGTGTCGGGTCGTGCGTTGTGAGCGTCGAAGGGGCATAAGGCGATTGTCGCTCTCTCGTGTGCCATGCGAACCCTGTGCAGTACGGTGTGTCGAACATTGAAATACCTCCCATGTAAGACGATGGACGATGGGAGAGCATAAGTTTTGGATCGAGGTGCTTCGGGTGTGATGTCAATCACATGTTTTCGACCGAGGACGATGGGAGAGCAAAAGTTTTGGATCGAGGTGCTTCGGGTGTGATGTCAATCACATGTTTAAGACCGAGGACGATGGGAGAGCAAAATTTTGTCTCGAGGTGCTTCGGTTGTGTTGCCAATCAGGTGTTCTCGACCGAGGACGATGGGAGAGCAAAAGTTTTGGATCGAGGTGCTTCGGGTGTGATGTCAATCACATGTTTTCGACCGAGGACGATGGGAGAGCAAAAGTTTTGGATCGAGGTGCTTCGGGTGTGATGTCAATCACATGTTTAAGACCGAGGACGATGGGAGAGCAAAATTTTGTCTCGAGGTGCTTCGGTTGTGTTGCCAATCAGGTGTTCTCGACCGAGGACGATGGGAGAGCAAAAGTTTTGGATCGAGGTGCTTCGGGTGTGATGTCACATGTTTTCGACCGAGGACGATGGGAGAGCAACATTTTGTCTCGAGGTGCTTCGGTTGTGTTGCCAATCAGGTGTTCTCGACCGAGGACGATGGGAGAGCAAAAGTTTTGGATCGAGGTGCTTCGGGTGTGTTGCCAATCAGGAGTTCTCGACCGAGGACGATGGGAGAGCATAAGTTTTGGATCGAGGTGCTTCGGGTGTGATGTCAATCACATGTTTTCGACCGAGGACGATGGGAGAGCAAAAGTTTTGGATCGAGGTGCTTCGGGTGTGATGTCAATCACATGTTTAAGACCGAGGACGATGGGAGAGCAAAATTTTGTCTCGAGGTGCTTCGGTTGTGTTGCCAATCAGGTGTTCTCGACCGAGGACGATGGGAGAGCAAAAGTTTTGGATCGAGGTGCTTCGGGTGTGTTGCCAATCAGGTGTTCTCGACCGAGGACGATGGGAGAGCAAAAGTTTTGGATCGAGGAGCTTCGGGTGTGATGCCAATCACATGTTTTCGACCAAGGACGATGGGAGAGCAAAAGTTTTGGATCGAGGTGCTTCGGGTGTGATGTCAATCACATGTTTTCGACCGAGGACGATGGGAGAACAAAATTTTGTCTCGAGGTGCTTCGGTTGTGTTGCCAATCAGGTGTTCTCGACCGAGGACGATGGGAGAGCAAAAGTTTTGGATCGAGGTGCTTCGGGTGTGATGTCAATCACATGTTTTCGACCGAGGACGATGGGAGAGCAAAATCTTTGGACCGAGGTGCTTCGGGTGTGATGTCAATCACCTGTTTTCGACCAAGGACGATGGGAGAGCAAAATTTTGTCTCGAGGTGCTTCGGTTGTGTTGCCAATCAGGTGTTCTCGACCGAGGACGATGGGAGAGCAAAAGTTTTGGATCGAGGTGCTTCGGGTGTGATGTCAATCACATGTTTTCGACCGAGGACGATGAGAGAGCAAAAGTTTTGGATCGAGGTGCTTCGGGTGTGATGTCAATCACATGTTTTCGACCAAGGACGATGGGATTGCTAAAGTTTTGGATCGAGGTGCTTCGGGTGTGATGTCAATCACATGTTCTCGACCGAACACGATGGGAGAGCAAAAGTTTTGGATCGAGGTGCTTCGGGTGTGATGCAAATCACATGTTTTCGACCAAGGACGATGGGAGAGCAAAAGTTTTGGATCGAGGTGCTTCGGGTGTGATGTCAATCACATGTTTTCGACCGAGGACGATGGGAGAACAAAATTTTGTCACGAGGTGCTTTGGTTGTGTTGCCAATCAGGTGTTCTCGACCGAGGACGATGGGAGAGCAAAAGTGTTGGATCGAGGTGCTTCGGGTGTGATGTCAATCACATGTTTTCGACCGAGGACGATGGGAGAGCAAAATTTTGTCACGAGGTGCTTCGGTTGTGTTGCCAATCAGGTGTTCTCGACCGAGGACGTCCCCCGCACAGCGCACACAACACAACAGCGCAACAGTTTGTTTAATTTGTCACTGCGCGAGCCAACGCCCGCAGTACGCAGTATGTGCATCGGTCCGGCACTGGTATTAAGTCCAATTCGATAACACAATAACACCAAGGCAACATCGAGGGTAAGAATGCGCGTGTCAAGTGTGATGAAAAGTCTCCCCCACACAGCGCACACAACACAACAGCGCAACGGTTTGTTGAATTTCTCACTGCGCAAGCCAGCACTCGCAGTACGAAATGTGTATAACGCTGACCCGTCGGCAATAACACCAAGACCCGGAAAGCGTCCACGTCCCGGAATGCAAAGTGTCAAGTGTTGGAAAAGTCCCCCGCACAGCGCACACAACACAACAGCGCAACAGTCCGGCACTGATATTAAGTCCAATTCGATAACACAATAACACCAAGGCAACATCGAGGGTAAGAATGCGCGTGTCAAGTGTGATGAAAAGTCTCCCCCACACAGCGCACACAACACAACAGCGCAACAGTTTGTTTAATTTCTCACTGCGCTTGCCAGCACTCGCAGTACGCAGTGTGTGCATCGGCCCGGCACTGGTATTAAGTCCAATTCGATAATATAATAACACCAAGCCAACATCAAGCACAGCACAGCACAACAGTTTGTTTTATTTCTCACCCGCAGTACGCAGTGTGTATAACATTGACAACGACGCGTACATGACTATTGAAAAAAAAAAAAAACAACACATTCACACATTGGTCACACATCATCATCTTTACCTACGGGAAAACTGAAACTGTTGGAAAAAAGTTCAACTATTGAAAAAATGTCAACTATTGAAACAAGTAACCAACTATTGAAACAACCAACACCTTAGGCACGGCCCAAGTACAAGTACGAGTTCAATAGTAGGGTTACCCCCCATCGGAATATGACCGACACCCGGCACTGGTACCGATTGCGGTGCGTGAACATTTCCCGACCCAGCATGGTGTCTCGGCTAGTGGTACAAGTCTATCCAAGGCACCCCTATAACGATGCCCCCAGTGCGGTATATACCCATGCCGAGGCAACGTTGGTATGACCATGTTTTACACTATTGTGGGGAAAGTTGGTGAGTGAAAAGTTTGAGGCATAACTTGCGAAGCTTGTATGGATGTTCGGTAGTACGATGCCGTACGGGTGGGGTCAAGTTACTGTCGGTAGGGTCGAACGTCTATCGAATCCAGTGAGTCGGATGGCCATCCATCGGAAGGGGGTAACCCCGACGGGTGAGCGTCATACGATTCCGGTGAGCTTCGCATGTCGAACCACCCCCCTGGTGGTGGTAAGATGTGCGTACTCCAGTGTGTGGTGTCGGGTCGTGCGTTGTGAGCGTCGAAGGGGCATAAGGCGATTGTCGCTCTCCCAGTGCGGTATATACCCATGCCGAGGCAACGTTGGTATGACCATGTTTTACACTATTGTGGGGAAAGTTGGTGAGTGAAAAGTTTGAGGCATAACTTGCGAAGCTTGTATGGATGTTCGGTAGTACGATGCCGTACGGGTGGGGTCAAGTTACTGTCGGTAGGGTCGAACGTCTATCGAATCCAGTGAGTCGGATGGCCATCCATCGGAAGGGGGTAACCCCGACGGGTGAGCGTCATACGATTCCGGTGAGCTTCGCATGTCGAACCACCCCCCTGGTGGTGGTAAGATGTGCGTACTCCAGTGTGTGGTGTCGGGTCGTGCGTTGTGAGCGTCGAAGGGGCATAAGGCGATTGTCGCTCTCTCGTGTGCCATGCGAACCCTGTGCAGTACGGTGTGTCGAACATTGAAATACCTCCCATGTAAGACGATGGACGATGGGAGAGCATAAGTTTTGGATCGAGGTGCTTCGGGTGTGATGTCAATCACATGTTTTCGACCGAGGACGATGAGAGAGCAAAAGTTTTGGATCGAGGTGCTTCGGGTGTGATGTCAATCACCTGTTTTCGACCAAGGACGATGGGAGAGCAAAATTTTGTCTCGAGGTGCTTCGGTTGTGTTGCCAATCAGGTGTTCTCGACCGAGGACGATGGGAGAGCAAAAGTTTTGGATCGAGGTGCTTCGGGTGTGATGTCAATCACATGTTTTCGACCGAGGACGATGAGAGAGCAAAAGTTTTGGATCGAGGTGCTTCGGGTGTGATGTCAATCACATGTTTTCGACCAAGGACGATGGGATTGCTAAAGTTTTGGATCGAGGTGCTTCGGGTGTGATGTCAATCACATGTTCTCGACCGAACACGATGGGAGAGCAAAAGTTTTGGATCGAGGTGCTTCGGGTGTGATGCCAATCACATGTTTTCGACCAAGGACGATGGGAGAGCAAAAGTTTTGGATCGAGGTGCTTCGGGTGTGATGTCAATCACATGTTTTCGACCGAGGACGATGGGAGAACAAAATTTTGTCACGAGGTGCTTTGGTTGTGTTGCCAATCAGGTGTTCTCGACCGAGGACGATGGGAGAGCAAAAGTGTTGGATCGAGGTGCTTCGGGTGTGATGTCAATCACATGTTTTCGACCGAGGACGATGGGAGAGCAAAATTTTGTCACGAGGTGCTTCGGTTGTGTGCCAATCAGGTGTTCTCGACCGAGGACGTCCCCCGCACAGCGCACACAACACAACAGCGCAACAGTTTGTTTAATTTGTCACTGCGCGAGCCAACGCCCGCAGTACGCAGTATGTGCATCGGTCCGGCACTGGTATTAAGTCCAATTCGATAACACAATAACACCAAGGCAACATCGAGGGTAAGAATGCGCGTGTCAAGTGTGATGAAAAGTCTCCCCCACACAGCGCACACAACACAACAGCGCAACGGTTTGTTGAATTTCTCACTGCGCAAGCCAGCACTCGCAGTACGAAATGTGTATAACGCTGACCCGTCGGCAATAACACCAAGACCCGGAAAGCGTCCACGTCCCGGAATGCAAAGTGTCAAGTGTTGGAAAAGTCCCCCGCACAGCGCACACAACACAACAGCGCAACAGTCCGGCACTGATATTAAGTCCAATTCGATAACACAATAACACCAAGGCAACATCGAGGGTAAGAATGCGCGTGTCAAGTGTGATGAAAAGTCTCCCCCACACAGCGCACACAACACAACAGCGCAACAGTTTGTTTAATTTCTCACTGCGCTTGCCAGCACTCGCAGTACGCAGTGTGTGCATCGGCCCGGCACTGGTATTAAGTCCAATTCGATAATATAATAACACCAAGCCAACATCAAGCACAGCACAGCACAACAGTTTGTTTTATTTCTCACCCGCAGTACGCAGTGTGTATAACATCGACAACGACGCGTACATGACTATTGAAAAAAAAAAACAACACATTCACACATTGGTCACACATCATCATCTTTACCTACGGGAAAACTGAAACTGTTGGAAAAAAGTTCAACTATTGAAAAAATGTCAACTATTGAAACAAGTAACCAACTATTGAAACAACCAACACCTTAGGCACGGCCCAAGTACAAGTACGAGTTCAATAGTAGGGTTACCCCCCATCGGAATATGACCGACACCCGGCACTGGTACCGATTGCGGTGCGTGAACATTTCCCGACCCAGCATGGTGTCTCGGCTAGTGGTACAAGTCTATCCAAGGCACCCCTATAACGATGCCCCCAGTGCGGTATATACCCATGCCGAGGCAACGTTGGTATGACCATGTTTTACACTATTGTGGGGAAAGTTGGTGAGTGAAAAGTTTGAGGCATAACTTGCGAAGCTTGTATGGATGTTCGGTAGTACGATGCCGTACGGGTGGGGTCAAGTTACTGTCGGTAGGGTCGAACGTCTATCGAATCCAGTGAGTCGGATGGCCATCCATCGGAAGGGGGTAACCCCGACGGGTGAGCGTCATACGATTCCGGTGAGCTTCGCATGTCGAACCACCCCCCTGGTGGTGGTAAGATGTGCGTACTCCAGTGTGTGGTGTCGGGTCGTGCGTTGTGAGCGTCGAAGGGGCATAAGGCGATTGTCGCTCTCCCAGTGCGGTATATACCCATGCCGAGGCAACGTTGGTATGACCATGTTTTACACTATTGTGGGGAAAGTTGGTGAGTGAAAAGTTTGAGGCATAACTTGCGAAGCTTGTATGGATGTTCGGTAGTACGATGCCGTACGGGTGGGGTCAAGTTACTGTCGGTAGGGTCGAACGTCTATCGAATCCAGTGAGTCGGATGGCCATCCATCGGAAGGGGGTAACCCCGACGGGTGAGCGTCATACGATTCCGGTGAGCTTCGCATGTCGAACCACCCCCCTGGTGGTGGTAAGATGTGCGTACTCCAGTGTGTGGTGTCGGGTCGTGCGTTGTGAGCGTCGAAGGGGCATAAGGCGATTGTCGCTCTCTCGTGTGCCATGCGAACCCTGTGCAGTACGGTGTGTCGAACATTGAAATACCTCCCATGTAAGACGATGGACGATGGGAGAGCATAAGTTTTGGATCGAGGTGCTTCGGGTGTGATGTCAATCACATGTTTTCGACCGAGGACGATGAGAGAGCAAAAGTTTTGGATCGAGGTGCTTCGGGTGTGATGTCAATCACCTGTTTTCGACCAAGGACGATGGGAGAGCAAAATTTTGTCTCGAGGTGCTTCGGTTGTGTTGCCAATCAGGTGTTCTCGACCGAGGACGATGGGAGAGCAAAAGTTTTGGATCGAGGTGCTTCGGGTGTGATGTCACATGTTTTCGACCGAGGACGATGGGAGAGCAACATTTTGTCTCGAGGTGCTTCGGTTGTGTTGCCAATCAGGTGTTCTCGACCGAGGACGATGGGAGAGCAAAAGTTTTGGATCGAGGTGCTTCGGGTGTGTTGCCAATCAGGAGTTCTCGACCGAGGACGATGGGAGAGCAAAAGTTTTGGATCGAGGTGCTTCGGGTGTGTTGCCAATCAGGTGTTCTCGACCGAGGACGATGGGAGAGCAAAAGTTTTGGATCGAGGAGCTTCGGGTGTGATGCCAATCACATGTTTTCGACCAAGGACGATGGGAGAGCATAAGTTTTGGATCGAGGTGCTTCGGGTGTGATGTCAATCACATGTTTTCGACCGAGGACGATGGGAGAGCAAAAGTTTTGGATCGAGGTGCTTCGGGTGTGATGTCAATCACATGTTTTCGACCGAGGACGATGGGAGAGCAAAAGCTTTGGACCGAGGTGCTTCGGGTGTGATGTCAATCACCTGTTTTCGACCAAGGACGATGGGAGAGCAAAATTTTGTCTCGAGGTGCTTCGGTTGTGTTGCCAATCAGGTGTTCTCGACCGAGGACGATGGGAGAGCAAAAGTTTTGGATCGAGGTGCTTCGGGTGTGATGTCAATCACATGTTTTCGACCGAGGACGATGAGAGAGCAAAAGTTTTGGATCGAGGTGCTTCGGGTGTGATGTCAATCACATGTTTTCGACCAAGGACGATGGGATTGCTAAAGTTTTGGATCGAGGTGCTTCGGGTGTGATGTCAATCACATGTTCTCGACCGAACACGATGGGAGAGCAAAAGTTTTGGATCGAGGTGCTTCGGGTGTGATGTCAATCACATGTTTTCGACCGAGGACGATGAGAGAGCAAAAGTTTTGGATCGAGGTGCTTCGGGTGTGATGTCACATGTTTTCGACCGAGGACGATGGGAGAGCAACATTTTGTCTCGAGGTGCTTCGGTTGTGTTGCCAATCAGGTGTTCTCGACCGAGGACGATGGGAGAGCAAAAGTTTTGGATCGAGGTGCTTCGGGTGTGATGTCACATGTTTTCGACCGAGGACGATGGGAGAGCAACATTTTGTCTCGAGGTGCTTCGGTTGTGTTGCCAATCAGGTGTTCTCGACCGAGGACGATGGGAGAGCAAAAGTTTTGGATCGAGGTGCTTCGGGTGTGTTGCCAATCAGGAGTTCTCGACCGAGGACGATGGGAGAGCAAAAGTTTTGGATCGAGGTGCTTCGGGTGTGTTGCCAATCAGGTGTTCTCGACCGAGGACGATGGGAGAGCAAAAGTTTTGGATCGAGGAGCTTCGGGTGTGATGCCAATCACATGTTTTCGACCAAGGACGATGGGAGAGCAAAAGTTTTGGATCGAGGTGCTTCGGGTGTGATGTGAATCACATGTTTTCGACCGAGGACGATGGGAGAACAAAATTTTGTCTCGAGGTGCTTCGGTTGTGTTGCCAATCAGGTGTTCTCGACCGAGGACGATGGGAGAGCAAAAGTTTTGGATCGAGGTGCTTCGGGTGTGATGTCAATCACATGTTTTCGACCGAGGACGATGGGAGAGCAAAAGCTTTGGACCGAGGTGCTTCGGGTGTGATGTCAATCACATGTTTTCGACCGAGGACGATGGGAGAGCAAAAGCTTTGGACCGAGGTGCTTCGGGTGTGATGTCAATCACCTGTTTTCGACCAAGGACGATGGGAGAGCAAAATTTTGTCTCGAGGTGCTTCGGTTGTGTTGCCAATCAGGTGTTCTCGACCGAGGACGATGGGAGAGCAAAAGTTTTGGATCGAGGTGCTTCGGGTGTGATGTCAATCACATGTTTTCGACCGAGGACGATGAGAGAGCAAAAATTTTGGATCGAGGTGCTTCGGGTGTGATGTCAATCACATGTTTTCGACCAAGGACGATGGGATTGCTAAAGTTTTGGATCGAGGTGCTTCGGGTGTGATGTCAATCACATGTTCTCGACCGAACACGATGGGAGAGCAAAAGTTTTGGATCGAGGTGCTTCGGGTGTGATGCCAATCACATGTTTTCGACCAAGGACGATGGGAGAGCAAAAGTTTTGGATCGAGGTGCTTCGGGTGTGATGTCAATCACATGTTTTCGACCGAGGACGATGGGAGAACAAAATTTTGTCACGAGGTGCTTTGGTTGTGTTGCCAATCAGGTGTTCTCGACCGAGGACGATGGGAGAGCAAAAGTGTTGGATCGAGGTGCTTCGGGTGTGATGTCAATCACATGTTTTCGACCGAGGACGATGGGAGAGCAAAATTTTGTCACGAGGTGCTTCGGTTGTGTTGCCAATCAGGTGTTCTCGACCGAGGACGTCCCCCGCACAGCGCACACAACACAACAGCGCAACAGTTTGTTTAATTTGTCACTGCGCGAGCCAACGCCCGCAGTACGCAGTATGTGCATCGGTCCGGCACTGGTATTAAGTCCAATTCGATAACACAATAACACCAAGGCAACATCGAGGGTAAGAATGCGCGTGTCAAGTGTGATGAAAAGTCTCCCCCACACAGCGCACACAACACAACAGCGCAACGGTTTGTTGAATTTCTCACTGCGCAAGCCAGCACTCGCAGTACGAAATGTGTATAACGCTGACCCGTCGGCAATAACACCAAGACCCGGAAAGCGTCCACGTCCCGGAATGCAAAGTGTCAAGTGTTGGAAAAGTCCCCCGCACAGCGCACACAACACAACAGCGCAACAGTCCGGCACTGATATTAAGTCCAATTCGATAACACAATAACACCAAGGCAACATCGAGGGTAAGAATGCGCGTGTCAAGTGTGATGAAAAGTCTCCCCCACACAGCGCACACAACACAACAGCGCAACAGTTTGTTTAATTTCTCACTGCGCTTGCCAGCACTCGCAGTACGCAGTGTGTGCATCGGCCCGGCACTGATATTAAGTCCAATTCGATAATACAATAACACCAAGCCAACATCAAGCACAGCACAGCACAACAGTTTGTTTTATTTCTCACCCGCAGTACGCAGTGTGTATAACATCGACAACGACGCGTACATGACTATTGAAAAAAAAAAAACAACACATTCACACATTGGTCACACATCATCATCTTTACCTACGGGAAAACTGAAACTGTTGGAAAAAAGTTCAACTATTGAAAAAATGTCAACTATTGAAACAAGTAACCAACTATTGAAACAACCAACACCTTAGGCACGTCCCAAGTACAAGTACGAGTTCAATAGTAGGGTTACCCCCCATCGGAATATGACCGACACCCGGCACTGGTACCGATTGCGGTGCGTGAACATTTCCCGACCCAGCATGGTGTCTCGGCTAGTGGTACAAGTCTATCCAAGGCACCCCTATAACGATGCCCCCAGTGCGGTATATACCCATGCCGAGGCAACGTTGGTATGACCATGTTTTACACTATTGTGGGGAAAGTTGGTGAGTGAAAAGTTTGAGGCATAACTTGCGAAGCTTGTATGGATGTTCGGTAGTACGATGCCGTACGGGTGGGGTCAAGTTACTGTCGGTAGGGTCGAACGTCTATCGAATCCAGTGAGTCGGATGGCCATCCATCGGAAGGGGGTAACCCCGACGGGTGAGCGTCATACGATTCCGGTGAGCTTCGCATGTCGAACCACCCCCCTGGTGGTGGTAAGATGTGCGTACTCCAGTGTGTGGTGTCGGGTCGTGCGTTGTGAGCGTCGAAGGGGCATAAGGCGATTGTCGCTCTCTCGTGTGCCATGCGAACCCTGTGCAGTACGGTGTGTCGAACATTGAAATACCTCCCATGTAAGACGATGGACGATGGGAGAGCATAAGTTTTGGATCGAGGTGCTTCGGGTGTGATGTCAATCACATGTTTTCGACCGAGGACGATGGGAGAGCAAAAGTTTTGGATCGAGGTGCTTCGGGTGTGATGTCAATCACATGTTTAAGACCGAGGACGATGGGAGAGCAAAATTTTGTCTCGAGGTGCTTCGGTTGTGTTGCCAATCAGGTGTTCTCGACCGAGGACGATGGGAGAGCAAAAGTTTTGGATCGAGGTGCTTCGGGTGTGATGTCACATGTTTTCGACCGAGGACGATGGGAGAGCAACATTTTGTCTCGAGGTGCTTCGGTTGTGTTGCCAATCAGGTGTTCTCGACCGAGGACGATGGGAGAGCAAAAGTTTTGGATCGAGGTGCTTCGGGTGTGTTGCCAATCAGGAGTTCTCGACCGAGGACGATGGGAGAGCATAAGTTTTGGATCGAGGTGCTTCGGGTGTGATGTCAATCACATGTTCTCGACCGAACACGATGGGAGAGCAAAAGTTTTGGATCGAGGTGCTTCGGGTGTGATGCCAATCACATGTTTTCGACCAAGGACGATGGGAGAGCAAAAGTTTTGGATCGAGGTGCTTCGGGTGTGATGTCAATCACATGTTTTCGACCGAGGACGATGGGAGAGCAAAATTTTGTCACGAGGTGCTTCGGTTGTGTTGCCAATCAGGTGTTCTCGACCGAGGACGTCCCCCGCACAGCGCACACAACACAACAGCGCAACAGTTTGTTTAATTTGTCACTGCGCGAGCCAACGCCCGCAGTACGCAGTATGTGCATCGGTCCGGCACTGGTATTAAGTCCAATTCGATAACACAATAACACCAAGGCAACATCGAGGGTAAGAATGCGCGTGTCAAGTGTGATGAAAAGTCTCCCCCACACAGCGCACACAACACAACAGCGCAACGGTTTGTTGAATTTCTCACTTCGCAAGCCAGCACTCGCAGTACGAAATGTGTATAACGCTGACCCGTCGGCAATAACATCAAGACCCGGAAAGCGTCCACGTCCCGGAATGCAAAGTGTCAAGTGTTGGAAAAGTCCCCCGCACAGCGCACACAACACAACAGCGCAACAGTCCGGCACTGATATTAAGTCCAATTCGATAACACAATAACACCAAGGCAACATCGAGGGTAAGAATGCGCGTGTCAAGTGTGATGAAAAGTCTCCCCCACACAGCGCACACAACACAACAGCGCAACAGTTTGTTTAATTTCTCACTGCGCTTGCCAGCACTCGCAGTACGCAGTGTGTGCATCGGCCCGGCACTGGTATTAAGTCCAATTCGATAATATAATAACACCAAGCCAACATCAAGCACAGCACAGCACAACAGTTTGTTTTATTTCTCACCCGCAGTACGCAGTGTGTATAACATCGACAACGACGCGTACATGACTATTGAAAAAAAAAAAAACAACACATTCACACATTGGTCACACATCATCATCTTTACCTACGGGAAAACTGAAACTGTTGGAAAAAAGTTCAACTATTGAAAAAATGTCAACTATTGAAACAAGTAACCAACTATTGAAACAACCAACACCTTAGGCACGGCCCAAGTACAAGTACGAGTTCAATAGTAGGGTTACCCCCCATCGGAATATGACCGACACCCGGCACTGGTACCGATTGCGGTGCGTGAACATTTCCCGACCCAGCATGGTGTCTCGGCTAGTGGTACAAGTCTATCCAAGGCACCCCTATAACGATGCCCCCAGTGCGGTATATACCCATGCCGAGGCAACGTTGGTATGACCATGTTTTACACTATTGTGGGGAAAGTTGGTGAGTGAAAAGTTTGAGGCATAACTTGCGAAGCTTGTATGGATGTTCGGTAGTACGATGCCGTACGGGTGGGGTCAAGTTACTGTCGGTAGGGTCGAACGTCTATCGAATCCAGTGAGTCGGATGGCCATCCATCGGAAGGGGGTAACCCCGACGGGTGAGCGTCATACGATTCCGGTGAGCTTCGCATGTCGAACCACCCCCCTGGTGGTGGTAAGATGTGCGTACTCCAGTGTGTGGTGTCGGGTCGTGCGTTGTGAGCGTCGAAGGGGCATAAGGCGATTGTCGCTCTCTCGTGTGCCATGCGAACCCTGTGCAGTACGGTGTGTCGAACATTGAAATACCTCCCATGTAAGACGATGGACGATGGGAGAGCATAAGTTTTGGATCGAGGTGCTTCGGGTGTGATGTCAATCACATGTTTTCGACCGAGGACGATGGGAGAGCAAAAGTTTTGGATCGAGGTGCTTCGGGTGTGATGTCAATCACATGTTTAAGACCGAGGACGATGGGAGAGCAAAATTTTGTCTCGAGGTGCTTCGGTTGTGTTGCCAATCAGGTGTTCTCGACCGAGGACGATGGGAGAGCAAAAGTTTTGGATCGAGGTGCTTCGGGTGTGATGTCAATCACATGTTTTCGACCGAGGACGATGGGAGAGCAAAAGTTTTGGATCGAGGTGCTTCGGGTGTGATGTCAATCACATGTTTAAGACCGAGGACGATGGGAGAGCAAAATTTTGTCTCGAGGTGCTTCGGTTGTGTTGCCAATCAGGTGTTCTCGACCGAGGACGATGGGAGAGCAAAAGTTTTGGATCGAGGTGCTTCGGGTGTGATGTCACATGTTTTCGACCGAGGACGATGGGAGAGCAACATTTTGTCTCGAGGTGCTTCGGTTGTGTTGCCAATCAGGTGTTCTCGACCGAGGACGATGGGAGAGCAAAAGTTTTGGATCGAGGTGCTTCGGGTGTGTTGCCAATCAGGAGTTCTCGACCGAGGACGATGGGAGAGCATAAGTTTTGGATCGAGGTGCTTCGGGTGTGATGTCAATCACATGTTTTCGACCGAGGACGATGGGAGAGCAAAAGTTTTGGATCGAGGTGCTTCGGGTGTGATGTCAATCACATGTTTAAGACCGAGGACGATGGGAGAGCAAAATTTTGTCTCGAGGTGCTTCGGTTGTGTTGCCAATCAGGTGTTCTCGACCGAGGACGATGGGAGAGCAAAAGTTTTGGATCGAGGTGCTTCGGGTGTGTTGCCAATCAGGTGTTCTCGACCGAGGACGATGGGAGAGCAACATTTTGTCTCGAGGTGCTTCGGTTGTGTTGCCAATCAGGTGTTCTCGACCGAGGACGATGGGAGAGCAAAAGTTTTGGATCGAGGTGCTTCGGGTGTGATGTCAATCACATGTTTTCGACCGAGGACGATGAGAGAGCAAAAGTTTTGGATCGAGGTGCTTCGGGTGTGATGTCAATCACATGTTTTCGACCAAGGACGATGGGATTGCTAAAGTTTTGGATCGAGGTGCTTCGGGTGTGATGTCAATCACATGTTCTCGACCGAACACGATGGGAGAGCAAAAGTTTTGGATCGAGGTGCTTCGGGTGTGATGCCAATCACATGTTTTCGACCAAGGACGATGGGAGAGCAAAAGTTTTGGATCGAGGTGCTTCGGGTGTGATGTCAATCACATGTTTTCGACCGAGGACGATGGGAGAACAAAATTTTGTCACGAGGTGCTTTGGTTGTGTTGCCAATCAGGTGTTCTCGACCGAGGACGTCCCCCGCACAGCGCACACAACACAACAGCGCAACAGTTTGTTTAATTTGTCACTGCGCGAGCCAACGCCCGCAGTACGCAGTATGTGCATCGGTCCGGCACTGGTATTAAGTCCAATTCGATAACACAATAACACCAAGGCAACATCGAGGGTAAGAATGCGCGTGTCAAGTGTGATGAAAAGTCTCCCCCACACAGCGCACACAACACAACAGCGCAACGGTTTGTTGAATTTCTCACTGCGCAAGCCAGCACTCGCAGTACGAAATGTGTATAACGCTGACCCGTCGGCAATAACACCAAGACCCGGAAAGCGTCCACGTCCCGGAATGCAAAGTGTCAAGTGTTGGAAAAGTCCCCCGCACAGCGCACACAACACAACAGCGCAACAGTCCGGCACTGATATTAAGTCCAATTCGATAACACAATAACACCAAGGCAACATCGAGGGTAAGAAT
>NW_026599900.1:0-2500 GCF_029784135.1 Toxorhynchites rutilus septentrionalis
ACCGTACATACTAGTGGGCGATTTCAATGCCCACAACGAAAATTGGGGATCATACAAAAACGATACAAGAGGCAATCTCCTCCTTGAGGAGACAGATAAACATCGATGGAAAATACTAAACGAAGGTAATCCGACTAGGATGCACCCAACCTCTGGTAAACCATCGGCAATAGACCTGATGATAGCCTCGCATAATTTGCCCAACAGCTATTTATGGAGAACTGACGAAGACACAAGAGGAAGCGACCACTTCCCTATTTTACTACAAAAACATGGCCAAACAATAGTACTTCCCACAAGAAGGAAAAGATGGGTAACAGAAGCAGCTAACTGGAACAAATATGAGAGTGAAATCGAACGTGCCTTAACAGGTATAGAAAGTATAAGACCCCATGGGACTAACAGATATCATAACAACTGCGGCTAGCAAAAGCATGAGGAAAACAACTGGCTACAAGCCAAAGAGAGAGGTCCCATGGTGGACCAGCGAAGTACACCAAGCCATAAAAAGCCGTAAAAAGGCACTCAGGAAGTTGAAGAACTCCAACCCTTCCTCACCTGAATACCAGGAAAACGCGAAAAAGTTCAGAATAGAGAGAGCAAAAGCAAGAACCATAATAAAGGCGGCAAGAAAAAAGAGCTGGGAGGAATACCTAGCAGGGATCTCCCCAAACACAAGCAGCTCCAGCATGTGGGCTAAAGTTAGAGCATGTAAAGGAGAATACAAATGTGAGAGAATAATAATGAATATTGACCAAAAAATAACAGATGACAATAACATCATAACAGAAGAACTTGCCAAGCACTTCACTAAAGTATCGTCAGATGAGGTCTACGAGACCTCCTTCAGAAACTTCAAAGAGAACGAGGAGAAAACAGTGGATATAAAAATAAGTGAAAATAATGAAATTTACAACAGAAGCTTCGACATGAAAGAACTCCTATGGGCACTGAACAGTGCCACAGGAAAATCTCCAGGTGAAGATAATATAACCTATCCACTACTACAAAATCTTCCAATTAAGGGTAAAGCTATACTACTAAAAACACTTAACGAAGTATGGCATACCGGCAAAATACCAAGAAAATGGAAAGAAGGTATTATCATACCCATTCCCAAAGTAGGTAGCAACACCATGAAACCAGATGGATATAGACCTATAACTCTCCTTAGTTGTGTGGGAAAAACATTAGAAAGAATGGTCAACAGAAGACTCATTGATGAGCTAGAGTACAGAAACCTGTTAGACGAAAGACAACATGCTTTTAGAAGAGGCAAAAGTACAACCACCTACCTAGCACACGTCGAGAGTATAATTAATACAGCCACAAGGCAAAATGCCCACCTGGACATGGTCTCGCTGGACCTGTCCAAAGCTTTCGATAGGACGTGGAGACTACCAATCTTAAAGCAAATGAAAGTATGGGGTTTTGACGGTCGCATTCTGAGCTTCGTTAAAGACTTCCTGACCGATAGGAAAATTAAAGTGTTTTGCAAAGGAGCATTGAGCTCATCTAGAACCCTACAAAACGGCATACCGCAAGGTTCAGTCATGTCAACAACGCTATTTTTAATAGCTATGGAGTCCCTCTTCGAAAGGGTACCAAATAACGTGTCTCTGGTGGTATACGCAGATGACATTACACTTATTAACTACGGTGAAACGCCAGGCTGGAATAGAAGGAAAACTCAAAGAGCGATCAACCACATACAATGTTGGGCCGATGAAAGGGGATTCAAGATTAATCCCCAGAAATCAAAACTAGTACATATATGCAGAAGACGACACCATAGAAAGGCCCCCTCGCTCCATCTGGGAGAATGCATAATCCCCCAAGATAGAAAAATGAAAGTACTGGGAGTAACAATAGATTCAAAATTAACCTTCAGACAACACTTCGAGGACGTTAAGAGAACAACACAAGGCTATATAAGAGTAATGAAAATAATAGCAGGAAGGTTCAAACCTAGCAACAGACATACCCTAATAAAGGTAGTAAACGCTACAATATTAGCCAAAATATTACATGGAGCTGAGCTGTACTCAAGAGCAGGCGATAAAGCTACTAAAGCTCTAGAATCTGTATACAACGAAGGAATCAGAATAGCATCAGGTGCTTTTTGCACCAGCCCAGTACTATCAATTTATGCCGAAATGTGGAGAGCTCCCTCTCAAATACCAAATCACTAGAAACATTTGTACAAAAGCATATCAACTGAAAGACAGGCTTACATCAGACCAATGGGAAACCCTCCCTCTATGGGAAAGAGCAAACTTCAGCTTTAAACAGCTTACAAATCAAGATCTACCTCAAACCGTAACAAGTGTACCAACCAAACAAAGAACATGGGTACACCAATGTCCAATTATTGATTGGACAATAAAAGCCAATACTAAGGCAGGATGCCCAAATAACGTCGCAAAAAACGAATTTCAGAATGTACACATACAATTACCCAGGAAGAAGCCTAATATACACTGATGGTTCGAAAACAAAA
>NW_026599901.1:0-2500 GCF_029784135.1 Toxorhynchites rutilus septentrionalis
CGATGCGTCTTACATGGGAGGTATTTCAATGTTCGACACACCGTACTGCACAGGGTTCGCATGGGCACACGAGAGAGCGACAATCGCCTTATGCCCCTTCGACGCTCACAACGCACGACCCGACACCACACACTGGAAGTACGCACATCTTACCACCACCAGGGGGGTGGTTTCGACATGCGAAGCTCACCGGAATCGTATGACGCTCACCCGTCGGGGTTACCCCCCTTCCGATGGATGGCCATCCGACTCACTGGATTCGATAGACGTTCGACCCTACCGACAGTAACTTGACCCCACCCGTACGGCATCGTACTACCGAACATCCATACAAGCTTCGCAAGTTATGCCTCAAACTTTTCACTCACCAACTTTCCCCACAATAGTGTAAAACATGGTCATTACCAAACGTTGCCTCGGCATGGGTATATACCGCACTGGGGGGCATCGTTATAGGGGTGCCTTGGATAGACTTGTACCACTAGCCGAGACACCATGCTGGGTCGGGAAATGTTCACGCACCGCAATCGGTACCAGTGCCGGGTGTCGTGTCATATTCCGATGGGGGGTAACCCTACTATTGAACTCGTACTTGTACTTGGGCCGTGCCTAAGGTGTTGGTTGTTTCAATAGTTGGTTACTTGTTTCAATAGTTGACATTTTTTCAATAGTTGAACTTTTTTCCAACAGTTTCAGTTTTCCCGTAGGTAAAGATGATGATGTGTGACCAATGTGTGAATGTGTTGTTTTTTTTTTTTTTCAATAGTCATGTACGCGCCGTTGTCGATGTAATACTGCGGGTGAGAAATAAAACAAACTGTTGTGCTGTGCTGTGCTTGATGTTGGCTTGGTGTTATTGTATTATCGAATTGGACTTAATACCAGTGCCGGGCCGATGCACACACTGGCGTACTGCGAGTGCTGGCTCGCGCAGTGAGAAATTAAACAAACTGTTGCGCTGTTGTGTTGTCGTGCGCTGTGTGGGGGAGACTTTTCATCACACTTGACACGCGCATTCTTACCCTCGATGTTGCCTTGGTGTTATTGTGTTATCGAATTGGACTTAATATCAGTGCCGGACTGTTGCGCTGTTGTGTTGTGTGCGCTGTGCGGGGGACTTTTCCAACACTTGACACTTTGCATTCCGGGACGTGGACGCTTTCCGGGTCTTGGTGTTATTGCCGACGGGGCAAGCGTTATACACATTTCGTACTGCGAGACTGCGAGTGCTGGCTTGCGCAGTGAGAAATTCAACAAACCGTTGCGCTGTTGTGTTGTGTGCGCTGTGTGGGGGACTTTTCCAACACTTGACACTTTGCATTCCGGGACGTGGACGCGTTCTGGGACTTGGTGTTATTGCCGACGGGGCAGTGTTTTACACATTGCGTACTGCGGGGGTTGGCTCGCGCAGCGCTGTTGTGTGCTGTATGCTGGGGGGACTTGGACGCTTTCTGGGACTTAGTGTTATTGTCGGCGGGGCAGTGTTTTACACATTGCGTACTGCGGGTGCTGGCTTGCGCAGTGAGAAATTCAACAAACCGTTGCGCTGTTGTGTTGTGTGCGCTGTGTGGGGGACTTTTCCAACACTTGACACTTTGCATTCCGGGACGTGGACGCGTTCTGGGACTTGGTGTTATTGCCGACGGGGCAGTGTTATACACACTGCGTACTGCGAGTGCTGGCTTGCGCAGTGAGAAATTCAACAAACCGTTGCGCTGTTGTGTTGTGTGCGCTGTGTGGGGGACTTTTCCAACACTTGACACTTTGCATTCCGGGACGTGGACGCGTTCTGGGACTTGGTGTTATTGCCGACGGGGCAGTGTTATACACACTGCGTACTGCGAGTGCTGGCTTGCGCAGTGAGAAATTCAACAAACCGTTGCGCTGTTGTGTTGTGTGCGCTGTGTGGGGGACTTTTCCAACACTTGACACTTTGCATTCCGGGACGTGGACGCGTTCTGGGACTTGGTGTTATTGCCGACGGGGCAGTGTTATACACACTGCGTACTGCGAGTGCTGGCTTGCGCAGTGAGAAATTCAACAAACCGTTGCGCTGTTGTGTTGTGTGCGCTGTGTGGGGGACTTTTCCAACACTTGACACTTTGCATTCCGGGACGTGGACGCGTTCTGGGACTTGGTGTTATTGCCGACGGGGCAGTGTTATACACACTGCGTACTGCGAGTGCTGGCTTGCGCAGTGAGAAATTCAACAAACCGTTGCGCTGTTGTGTTGTGTGCGCTGTGTGGGGGACTTTTCCAACACTTGACACTTTGCATTCCGGGACGTGGACGCGTTCTGGGACTTGGTGTTATTGTCGGCGGGGCAGTGTTTTACACATTGCGTACTGCGGGTGCTGGCTTGCGCAGTGAGAAATTCAACAAACCGTTGCGCTGTTGTGTTGTGTGCGCTGTGTGGGGGACTTTTCCAACACTTGACACTTTGCATTCCGGGACGTGGACGCGTTCTGGGACTTGGTGTTATTGCCGACGGGGCAGTGTT
>NW_026599901.1:12500-15000 GCF_029784135.1 Toxorhynchites rutilus septentrionalis
CACTCACCAACTTTCCCCACAATAGTGTAAAACATGGTCATACCAACGTTGCCTCGGCATGGGTATATACCGCACTGGGGGCATCGTTATAGGGGTGCCTTGGATAGACTTGTACCACTAGCCGAGACACCATGCTGGGTCGGGAAATGTTCACGCACCGCAATCGGTACCAGTGCCGGGTGTCGGTCATATTCCGATGGGGGGTAACCCTACTATTGAACTCGTACTTGTACTTGGGCCGTGCCTAAGGTGTTGGTTGTTTCAATAGTTGGTTACTTGTTTCAATAGTTGACATTTTTTCAATAGTTGAACTTTTTTCCAACAGTTTCAGTTTTCCCGTAGGTAAAGATGATGATGTGTGACCAATGTGTGAATGTGTTGTTTTTTTTTTTTCAATAGTCATGTACGCGCCGTTGTCGATGTAATACTGCGGGTGAGAAATAAAACAAACTGTTGTGCTGTGCTGTGCTTGATGTTGGCTTGGTGTTATTGTATTATCGAATTGGACTTAATACCAGTGCCGGGCCGATGCACACACTGCGTACTGCGAGTGCTGGCTCGCGCAGTGAGAAATTAAACAAACTGTTGCGCTGTTGTGTTGTGTGCGCTGTGTGGGGGAGACTTTTCATCACACTTGACACGCGCATTCTTACCCTCGATGTTGCCTTGGTGTTATTGTGTTATCGAATTGGACTTAATATCAGTGCCGGACTGTTGCGCTGTTGTGTTGTGTGCGCTGTGCGGGGGACTTTTCCAACACTTGACACTTTGCATTCCGGGACGTGGACGCGTTCTGGGACTTGGTGTTATTGCCGACGGGGCAGTGTTATACACACTGCGTACTGCGAGTGCTGGCTTGCGCAGTGAGAAATTCAACAAACCGTTGCGCTGTTGTGTTGTGTGCGCTGTGTGGGGGACTTTTCCAACACTTGACACTTTGCATTCCGGGACGTGGACGCGTTCTGGGACTTGGTGTTATTGCCGACGGGGCAGTGTTATACACACTGCGTACTGCGAGTGCTGGCTTGCGCAGTGAGAAATTCAACAAACCGTTGCGCTGTTGTGTTGTGTGCGCTGTGTGGGGGACTTTTCCAACACTTGACACTTTGCATTCCTGGACGTGGACGCGTTCTGGGTCTTAGTGTTATGGTCGACGGGGCAGTGTTTTACACATTGCGTACTGCGGGGGTTGGCTCGCGCAGCGCTGTTGTGTGCTGTATGCTGGGGGGACTTGGACGCTTTCTGGGACTTAGTGTTATTGTCGGCGGGGCAGTGTTTTACACATTGCGTACTGCGGGGGTTGGCTCGCGCAGCGCTGTTGTGTGCTGTATGCTGGGGGGACTTGGACGCTTTCTGGGACTTAGTGTTATTGTCGGCGGGGCAGTGTTTTACACATTGCGTACTGCGGGGGTTGGCTCGCGCAGCGCTGTTGTGTGCTGTATGCTGGGGGGACTTGGACGCTTTCTGGGACTTAGTGTTATTGTCGGCGGGGCAGTGTTTTACACATTGCGTACTGCGGGGGTTGGCTCGCGCAGCGCTGTTGTGTGCTGTATGCTGGGGGGACTTGGACGCTTTCTGGACTTAGTGTTATTGTCGGCGGGGCAGTGTTTTACACATTGCGTACTGCGGGGGTTGGCTCGCGCAGCGCTGTTGTGTGCTGTATGCTGGGGGGACTTGGACGCTTTCTGGGACTTGGTGTTATTGCCGACGGGGCACACACTGCGTAGTGCGGGTGCTGGCTCGTGCAGAGCTGTTGTGTGCTGTGTTGTGCTGGGGGAACTTTTCCAACACATGACACTTGTTATTCCAGGACATGCAATGATTTCACACACACGCACGATTGCATATTACCAGGCGCAAAGCGATTTAATGAAAAAAGAGAGAAGCCGCCAGCGCGGACAGCACTAAGCTACCACGGTGGGACTTCTCTCTTACGGAACACGACGCACCCGGGCAAGACTGCGCAAGCTACTGTGCCGCGCCGATGCTGATGGGGCAATGTTACACGTACTGCGCGCTGGGTCGCGCAGTGAGAAATTGAACAAACTGTTGTGTGCTGTATGCTGGGGGGACATGGACGCTTTCTGGGACTTGGTGTTATTGCCGACGGGGCAGTGTTATACACACTGCGTACTGCGGGCGTTGGCAGCGCTGTTGTGTGTTGTGTTGTGCACTTGAGACTTGTTGTTCCGGGACATGCAATGATTTCACACACACGCACGATTGCATATTACCAGGCGCAAAGTGATTTAATGAAAAAAGAGAGAAGTCACCACACACGGGCAGCACACTAGGCTACCACAGTGGGACTTCTCTCCAACGACACTCGACACTCACAACGCACAACGCACACCGCACAACACACGACGCAGCGCAGCGCAGTTCACCCGACAGGGGGCATCGCCGCGCAGTAAGCTTTCAACGCACCCATTGGATAGCGCATCGCACTTGACACTTTACACTTTTCCGGGACTTGTAATTTATTTCATCATGCTGCAGC
>NW_026599902.1:0-16358 GCF_029784135.1 Toxorhynchites rutilus septentrionalis
TAAAAAGAAAATGCTAAAAGTTGTTTAAGAGTTTATATTTTACTGTCTAAAATTTTCAAAAGGATCGGTCTACTGGCGAAATTTCTACAGCGATTTTTTCGTGATGCAATTTGATGTGACACACCCTTTAATTGATCCGATTCGGATTTTATGTTGCCGTTTTGTGTTTTTTTAATTCGTGGATTATCGTAATGCATCGAAATCCGGACACTTAAGCGCTTACGATGATAACTACAACTACTAAAAATACTGGCAAATCATAGCATGGAAAATTATCGTTCCTATAGAATAAGAAGGCTTTCATGTAAGTTATAAATCACAGATTTCCACAAAATCATTTTATATTTGCACAACATTGGTAAATTTCTTCATTGTGCCGTGATTTAAAATCCGAACATTTTTTCATTCATGATTTGAATTCGGGACATTCTTATGTAACTCCTTCAATGAGAAATTTCATCGTTTATTTTGATCCATCCGAATTTTAAATGATCTCCTGAATAGACTTCTTATCCCGGACATGGCTTAGTGAAACACAAACATTTGTTTTGATTTTTGTCATTTTTACATCAACAGATAGGTAAAATACTTGACGCTACATTAAATTGATACAACAGTAATTATCAGTCACATTGAATCAATATAGAAAAAAAAGATGATCTTGGTATGATAATAAATGTTATATAAAAGTGTCCGAATTAAAAAGCGTCCGGTATTTCTTTGAGAACGAAATTTTGGTAGTGTTGGAGATGTTGTGCAACAAGAGAAATAGAAACATTTATTCAGTTTTTCGTCTGTAGCCTTGAAAAGGTCAATCTGATAATCAAAAAGCCATTCTGAAAGCCAAACCGCTCAATGAGCTGATGACCACGCTATGCATTCCCTCTCACAGACATAAATGTAATAGTATAGGAGAAGCGTGTAATACGCACCCTCTAAGCGAGAATGGATTTATCTTGACCGTGCTCTCAAAATTTAAGGTAACAACTACGTCAGTACGTAGATTAGTTAACCCTCAGTCATCTGTAATCGTTCTGTATTTCAGATACCGAATAACAAAAGTGCTACGAATTTTATTTTGTTAGGTGCCCAAATTCTAAATTTCCAATCATACGGTGTTAAATGGCCCAGCAGAAGTATAATATGCCCATGAGTTGTTTCTTTCAGAGACTTATAGTCTCTGAAACAGCTCAGAGAAACAGCTTGTATGAATGAGAGATTCCATCAATCTATTCACTTCATGCCCACCAGCGAAGAGAAGAAACCGTTTCTCCGGTGAGCGTGTTCTTCCAGTATTCGTGCATTATTTCTCCAGTCCGCGCTCTTGTTTTCCTACATTCTCTGAGCACATAGCACATAGATGCCAGATGTGAAGACATGTTTTCGTTGTCAAGACATTTAATTTTGTGAAAACATACTGAGGTCATTTCAAAGTATGTGAAAACAATTGTTTGTGTGATTTATCGAACATGATTTAGAAATATCGTGATGGTTTGCTCATTTTGTTCATTATGATTACATCCGAAGACATTTATTCGTGCCATGCAGAGATATTTGAAAAAAATCATCTGACATCCCTCACATACAAGCTATTTCTCTTGTGAGAATGTTATCCGGCCGAAAGCGAGCAAATTGCCCCGATCGAGAGTATGCCATACTGCCCGATGATAAGCTGATGCGGAAAATATCAAATTGAGAAGGAAATGAATCCTTCCTTACCATTTTCTTCATCTGAAATATTCACTGGGAACTCGACTCAATTAATATGACCCACAGTTATCACATATGAATTGGTTTCAAGCAACAAAAACCTTATAGAAATGATGTAGAAAATTACATCGAAAATCACTTCCAAAGAAAATTATTTTTCTTATTTTTTTAAAGCATGTCACAAATGTAAAACTTGCATTCTATCATTGATTAGCACGATTGCCTATATCCATTGCATTTCTATTCTTGCTGGTTGACAAGAAAATTAGGCGGTTTAAATTGCCCGGCAGGCGCGTTTTAGACACATCTCCTCTACATAAGTATAGATTGCATACACCAAAACTTCATTTACGTTTCAACAATCAGTTAGCAACCAGCCGATGGCGAGGCATCTAAAATGACATTACTCAAGGCCAATGAGATACATATGAGGTGGAGCAGTAGGCAGAGTATATTTGTATTGGTCAATTGGTGTTGTCATTATTTACATTCAATATGGAATATATATAGAAGAGACGAAACACTATTTAAATAACTTACAATTTGATGATGTCATAAGCCAAAATGCTCATGAAATCTTGTAACTGATTGTTTTTAATAGATGATAATTGTAGTGTGACTTACTTCCATCATTTAAGGAGTAAAAACGTTCAGAGAACAGTCTTATTCTTAGTCCTCGGAAACAGCATAACTTTGAATCTAACTATTACTATTACTATTACTATTACTATTACTATTACTATTACTATTACTATTACTATTACTATTACTATTACTATTACTATTACTATTACTATTACTATTACTATTACTATTACTATTACTATTACTATTACTATTACTATTACTATTACTATTACTATTACTATTACTATTACTATTACTATTACTATTACTATTACTATTACTATTACTATTACTATTACTATTACTATTACTATTACTATTACTATTACTATTACTATTACTATTACTATTACTATTACTATTACTATTACTATTACTATTACTATTACTATTACTATTACTATTACTATTACTATTACTATTACTATTACTATTACTATTACTATTACTATTACTATTACTATTACTATTACTATTACTATTACTATTACTATTACTATTACTATTACTATTACTATTACTATTACTATTACTATTACTTTTACTATTACTATTACTATTACTATTACTATTACTATTACTATTACTATTACTATTACTATTACTATTACTATTACTATTACTATTACTATTACTATTACTATTACTATTACTATTACTATTACTATTACTATTACTATTACTATTACTATTACTATTACTATTACTATTACTATTACTATTACTATTACTATTACTATTACTATTACTATTACTATTACTATTACTATTACTATTACTATTACTATTTCTATTACTATTACTATTACTATTACTATTACTATTACTATTACTATTACTATTACTATTACTATTACTATTACTATTACTATTTGAATGTAAACACAAATATTGACGTCACAAAGTGAAAAGCAGCTATGGCAGCGCATGCTATCACGCACACTACGCTCGCAAATTCTGCTATCTGCTCTACTTAATAATCCTTCTCATGGACTCAAGGCTGAGAGTTTAGGTCTATTGGGCTTTTTCAAGGCTAGAGGCGAATGAACTCAAAAACTTTAAAACATCTATAACTCAAGATATCATCATTATTATCAAAAAAACATCAACTACGAATGAAAGTTCAAGTACAATGTCTCAATAAAAAAATGCAGGAGGGTTGTGTCCGAGACACGACCGCATAGTTGACGTAGAATTCCGTTAGAGTATCTCTTGATTTTGGATATGTTTGACGAACGAAATACAAACGAATGATTGGGAAGGGAAGCCATAGGATACACTTAGCCGGTGTTACTGGCGTAGTTTGTACCATTACTATTACTATTACTATTACTATTACTATTACTATTACTATTACTATTACTATTACTATTACTATTACTATTACTATTACTATTACTATTACTATTACTATTACTATTACTATTACTATTACTATTACTATTACTATTACTATTACTATTACTATTACTATTACTATTACTATTACTATTACTATTACTATTACTATTACTATTACTATTACTATTACTATTACTATTACTATTACTATTACTATTACTATTACTATTACTATTACTATTACTATTACTATTACTATTACTATTACTATTACTATTACTATTACTATTACTATTACTATTACTATTACTATTACTATTACTATTATTATTACTATTACTATTACTATTACTATTATTATTACTATTACTATTACTATTACTATTACTATTACTATTACTATTACTATTACTATTACTATTACTATTACTATTACTATTACTATTACTATTACTATTACTATTACTATTACTATTACTATTACTATTACTATTACTATTACTATTACTATTACTATTACTATTACTATTACTATTACTATTACTATTACTATTACTATTACTATTACTATTACTATTACTATTACTATTACTATTACTATTACTATTACTATTACTATTACTATTACTATTACTATTACTATTACTATTACTATTACTATTACTATTACTATTACTATTACTATTACTATTACTATTACTATTACTATTACTATTACTATTACTATTACTATTACTATTACTATTACTATTACTATTACTATTACTATTACTATTACTATTACTATTACTATTACTATTACTATTACTATTACTATTACTATTACTATTACTATTACTATTACTATTACTATTACTATTACTATTACTATTACTATTACTATTACTATTACTATTACTATTACTATTACTATTACTATTACTATTACTATTACTATTACTATTACTATTACTATTACTATTACTATTACTATTACTATTACTATTACTATTACTATTACTATTACTATTACTATTACTATTACTATTACTATTACTATTACTATTACTATTACTATTACTATTACTATTACTATTACTATTACTATTACTATTACTATTACTATTACTATTACTATTACTATTACTACTACTACTACTATTACTATTACTATTACTATTACTATTACTATTACTATTACTATTACTATTACTATTACTATTACTATTACTATTACTATTACTATTACTATTACTATTACTATTACTATTATTATTACTATAGAAAAGACATCTTCGGAGGGGTCTGGTTGGTAAAAACTATGTGTTACTAGATATTGCAAAAGCACTCCAGTTCAAGATTGTTGTCACTGTGTAAAAAGAAGAGGTTTGTTAATTTATAATACGATTTTCATTTATTAAGAGGATATATCTGTAAGAGTAAAAATGCTTCAGTCATCTCTTCTCCCATAGACACAACCCTCTATACCTTATCAATAAAACAATTAAATTGAAGAATGAAATATTTAAAAAACTAAAGAATTTAATAATTGAAGAAATCCATAATCAAAAATAATAGATTTACAGAATTAATTAATTATAAAATTACAGAATTCAAGAGTTTAAATTAAGCAATGGAAGATTTGACTAATGTATTTATGAAAAATATAAAATGAAAATTAAAGTTTTCTGGCACCACTGCACGCTCAGTCCATCTATGGCATACCCACACAACACCGCATTGTCATTATGTACATACGGATTCTCCGAGAGACGCTGCCGCTACCGCCACCGTCACCAATGCTTCCGCATATTTGTGATCTTACACATACATCGACACCCGTTGGCTCAAAATATCACTGAGTAATCTGACTAAACAACCGAGATATTTTTCTTTACTTCTTATCCCGGATTGAAAAACTATTTCGTAACACGTCGCTCATGAAAATCTTTAGTAGGCCGCGTATTCATTTCATTCACTGTTAGTCACTTCGAGCGTAGCAAAAATATAGTCTTCTGTGTTGAGTGCGGTTCACCTTTAAAATTCCCATGAAAAGTCAATATTCTGAACAAAGCCCAAATTATAAATTGATCCATATGATGACAGTAAATTCAAAACAATGAGAATAAACATCTACTTGAGAATCCGACAAAATAGCATAAGTGAGTTTAGTTGTGTTATTCCTGTTAGTCTTTTTCAAGACTAACCTAAGTGTGAAATCTTCCAATGGCAGTGAGTCATAGATTTCTAGATAAACGTCTTCCGTTTTGGCAGGCGCATTGGCACATTCTGTGCTCTCCAAGCCGTGTCGTCACCGCGCTACTTAAAATTTTGGATATATTCCGGATGATATTCCCAAATTTGTTGATTCATTGTTGGACTAACCAAACACCCCTATCGCAGATCATATGTCACTGTTTCTTGTCTCAATGCAATCCACTAGTGCAACCATTGGAAGGAAACTTTTCACAATAACCATCGAAATAAGAAACAGATTTCTCTTATATCCCGCGCCCTCCCTCGTACCGGCACCATTGCCCGGCCCATTTATCCTGCTGACAATGTATCCTATTCCGTCGTCGAACTCCTTCGGCAAATTGGTTTTCCTTACTATTGTAGGCGGGAGGTCTGTTTTCTTTTTTTTTCCTTCGATGCCCTTAAATGGGAGGAGTGAAGCTAAAGAAAACTATTTCTCATATCTCTTTCCTTGCTCTTATTTCGATTCGCCATCTCGAAGCAAACAATCATATGTACGGTAAACAGTGCGTCCAAGATGCACAATGGCAGCCATGGTCTTCCTCGGGCAATATCCGCCGGACAGGGAGATGTCGATTTCCACTTCCCGGATAAACTCGTGGCTGGAGACTGGATGGTAAGTCTGGCGAAATCGCCCTCCTGCTGTTCCATTTTCCTAGCAATCATAACGAAAAGTCGTTAGTGGTAGGGTTCCTCAAGTGAATGGAATTCAATTCGAATTTCAGTGCTCGCGTGTTTGTACTTTTGCTATTGCATTCGGCCGCGCTTCATTTTTTGTGGTGATTCTTATCAATTGCAGAAAAAAAACGAGCTGTCCACTCTGTCCTATAATAGATCTCTTCAGATGAGTGTGTGTATGTGTTTTGCAACAATAAAGAAACCATATTTTATTTTCACAGTTTTGCGATTTATTAAATTACATCCACGTCGCGCCGATTTTTTATCTGTAAACGATCTTTTCATCGATTCCCATTCCTTCGTTGGAGTGAAATTGGAAAAAAGTAATTTGATGCGTGTTGATTCTTATGGCTGTTGCTGACAAATGGGATTGATGTGAGGAAAATAACTTACTATTTCTGGAGCTTGATATCATATGATGAATGAATGCCTCGAGATGATTTTATGCCGAGAAATGTTTGCCATATTTTTTTTCAGGAAATGTACGTTCATCATGCTTTTGTGATCATCGGGGATATAATATCCAGCTCAGACGTGTGGGTGACGAATTTACCCGAAAAGCGTAGTTTACACTCTCCAAATTTTAAGTTGCTACTCATACAGGCCACCGCAAATCACACCACTGTTTCAAATGAAAATAAATATCCAATGTATGAATAAATTTTTATCACCTCATCTATTTTCCTTTCTCCCCTACGGCAAGCTTTATCTGCTGCAATATTCATTCCGCCTAATGCCAGGACTAGATCAGGCTTCGAAGGTAAAAATCCCACAATTTAACTTCATTTCCTCGGAAGATCAAAGGCAACAGCAAAGCGGATGCGAACGATGTGGCAATCGGAGAGGCTCGTTGTGTTTGCAGCTAGCGCAAACCACCGCAATATAACGTTTTCAGCCCTCAAATGAGCAGTCTGCTGATCCCCCTTCGGCAGAAGGGAAGCAGAGAGGCGAATGGCGGTAATTGAAATTGAATAATTAATGGGGAAACATTATTGCCTTCCTTTCGGTGTTTGAATCCTGCCAGGGGCTGTGTTTTTATTTGCACGTTTTGTTGTTCGAGCCACCTCCGAACATCGATTCGGCAGCATTCGAAAGGTGGCCTCAAATTTGACTCCGAAGATATCGCTTCGCTGCGAGCAAAACAAAAAAATAACAACAACAACAAACAAACAGCCACAGCATTGCTGTTCAATAATTGAGATAGAAATAAAGGTAGGGCTGCAAGAAAAAAAAAGAGATCCGTCCTTGCTTTTATTCCCGGTTACGGTCGAGGAGTCATTATAATGGGATTTCCTCCGCAATAAAGCTATCAGATGGTGGGATCGAGAAAGTGAATCATTGAGAGCGAAATAACGACGTTGGGAAGGCTTAATATAATTTTCATTTGTCCTGTTTATCTCGGAAACCCACGGCCTTTTCCAATTATCTGATTTGGTAGGAGAAACAACTCAACACACAATTTGTCTCAAGTGGAACCTCGTGATGCCAGAGTGATTCCACTCAATGCAATCACTAAGTTCAAAAAAGGAAATATGATTTCTTCGTCAATAAACATACATTGCCCATCTTCCGATGTATGGGTGATTTGTTGGAAATTGTAAGGGCTATTCTTTTTTATTCCTAGAATTTTAAAAAATGCTATTTTGAGAAAAATTAATTTAATTTTTTAATATTTTTTTGTGTAATTTTTTTAAAAATAATTTTTTGGGATTTTTTTTTGGAAAATTCAATAATTTCCTACATTTCATCCTTTGTCCAGAAGTTTTAAGATATTCTTGTTTTTAAGTTAGATTTTTTTGTAAAAAATAGAATAAAATTGGGTCTTTTCAGAAAGTAGTCTAGTTCTTTTTTGAATATTTCAAGATCAAAAAAATACCAATGTCTTTACACTCACAACATTTCATTGCAATCTGAGGCAATAGACAGTCGAGTTGACATGAAATTGGTCCTTCACCTCTTTATAAAACCAAGTTTGTATAATTCTAAATCAATTTTTGGATTTTGTCTAATGATCTCAACGGACGATTTCAATTAGTTACTCCATTTTGTAAAAAAAAAACATGTAGTTTAAACTTATCGGGTGCTCGTAGAAGCTCACCGCGAATAATACAGGGTTTTTCATTTCGGGCTTTCGAAAGTATACAGCCTTGCGCTGACAACCGTTTGACATAGCTGTCAACCAAAGCGTCATATCGTTAGTTGAATGGCTGCCATTTTACAATATGGATCGTTTTAGCATCGCACAACGTGTTAATTTTGTTAAATTATACTATAAAAAAGATGAAAAACCGGCAAATGATTTTCGAGCATTACGGACGGATTTTGGTCGTCATGGACGGCCTACAGAGCACACAATCGCTAATGTAGTGCGTAAATTGGAACAAACTGGATCCGTAGCGGATATTGTGAAAACTGTGCATCATCGTAATGTGCGTTCGGCCGAAAATATTGCTGCTGTTGCTGCCAGTGTGGAGGATGACCCGAATTATGGTCTGGTGGAGTCATCGGGCCGTATTTCTTTGAAAATGAGGACGGCGAGACGGTAACTGTGAATGGTGAGCGCTATGGCCGCATGTTAACCGATTTTTTTTGCCACAAATTGAAAATATGGATACGGATGACATGTGGTTTCAGCAGGACGGCGCCACGTGCCACACAACACGACCGAACATGGCCATATTGCGAACGAAATTTGAGGGACGCATAATTTCGCGTTTTGGTGATGCCAATTGGCCGTCCAGATAATGCGATTTGAACCCGCTAGACTATTTTTTATGGGGTTATGCGAAAGACCGTGTCTATGCCAACTCTCCGCAAACTCTTGAACATTTGAAATACAACATTCGTGAAGTTATGACCGAGATACCGCCCCATATGTGCCGAAATGTCATCGAAAATTACCTGTTCCGGATCAAGGTGTGCGAGGAAGTCCTAGGTGGACATTTGAATGATGTTGTATTTCACACATAATGGCATAAACCAAACTTTAATTTGAAATAAAAGTTTCATCGAAATTCGAATTCTAAGTGTGTTTTAATTCAATTTACTTTCGGAATTTAAAGTTGGAAAACCCTGTATAATAGGAGTACCGGTAAGTTTCTCCGCTTTTTTCTCAAAAATTAATGCTGCATTCTGCAAAAATGATTACAATTTAATATTCAAAGTATTTCCCATCGCTAGTCACAACTTTTTCCTATCTTTCTGACAATTCACAGATCCCTTTTCGGAAATAATCGGCCGGTTTGTCGGCTAACAACAAATCGATGATGACTTCACTAAAATTGGAGAAGTGCTGGTCAACCAGGCCATGGTGCATCGATCGGAAAAGGTAATAATCGGACGGAGCAAGGACCTCCCATTTCAGTGTTTCCAAGCATGTTTTGACCGGTTTCGCGACATGCGACCTAGCATTGTCGGGCTGCAAAATAACTTTATCGTGTTTTTGCTCGTATTGTGGCCGTTTTTCCTTCAGTGCACTGCTCAAACGCATCAATTGTCGCCGGTAGAGGTAGAGGTAGAAACGATATTCTCTTTTTGTACTCAATGTTTCGACGTGAGTCGGAACTAAAGAGTCTAGTGTTGATAAAAATGATAGCCACTTTGACGTTCAAGCGCCCAAGGCGCATCTTTATCGGGTAGGTCTTCCTTCTAACATTTTATGCAATTGTGATCAATTGTATCGATATATCGACTCGCTTATACACAGCAAATCATGCTATCTTTGCGGGCCGCGATCCTCATCTTATGTTCTCCATATATGTCTTAACATCATGTCTCTAAACCCACTTGTGAATAATGCTTTGGTTCTAGAATATTTCTATCATCTCAACTCGTGGTTCTTTTCAGGGTCAAAATTTGTGAAACCAAACTAATTAAGGTTAACGAATTTACGTACGTGTCAAACTAATTAAGGTTGACGAATTTCTGATCATTAAAACGTACTAAATTCAAATTTTTTTTTTCGAATAATCACACACCTACGTCAAGGTTCCGTTCGTGCTCTTAGACAAATACCCGAAACTGTATCTCTGAGAATGAACACCAAAAGAGAGATAGAGAGAAAGAGAGAGGAGAAGAAGAAGGAAGTGTGTGTGTGTGTTTTGTATTATAGTGGATTTAAACTCCTGTAGTCTATTCGCCCCGAGGCTTGAAAAGGGTTTATTTAGAAAACTTATCCTAAACTCTCGTTCTTGAAAGAATTTTGGGTGTCCTCGCTGATGCCGTCTGGCTGCTAGCTGGATGACAACCAAATTCGTAATTGAACACCCAAAATATTCACATCCATATTATATCAACTGACAGTGATAGGAACAAATATTCATTCCGTACCACGATTAACCGCCTGGTCTACAATTTAATTTCCAAAGGAGCGGATCGTAATCAAACGTTTCGATGGGTCACGCATCGAGTTATTTCATTATTCTGATGAGTGTCTTAGCGACCTATGAAATACAAGAGCACTATGAGTGATACTTTCAGGTCTTTCAAAAATGTACATTAGGTTTTAAAATCCACTAAAATAATGCACGAGTTATTTAATATCTGGAGCCCCTGTTTATTTTACTGCAGCGCTTTTAGTGGTCAGATCTAGAATATGTTCATAGCAGTTTGTTTTGTAATGTTTCCTCTTTCAGTGCTGAAAAAAAAGTTCATATGAATTCGTTTTGTTTCAAAGAAGTTTTACTTGATAGAAGGTGCAAACTCAATTTTGGACATTTACTTCGAAAGTTCTATGTGGTCAGGATCAAAAATCTGAGATTTCATCGAAAACAAATCGCAATATTGACGTAGGACTACGTCTTTCATTTCTGTACCGGGTGTAAGTTCAAAGTTTCGAAAACGAGAGAGTGACGCTGAACTGCAAGGTTTTGAATGTTGATACCTCCTTTCCGGCTGAATGGAGTGGTATGATAATCATTTCATTTGGAAGACAAAATGTCCACGATTTATATGATTGTTAATTATTGACCCGAAAACTTGTTTCAACAGCTTTAAAATTGCTTTGAAAACAGGCTATTGAAATTATAACAATCTAGCTTGATGATGTTTGCTTTTATGGTGATCGGAATGTGTTTCCAAACACGGGCGTAAAATCAAAGCAACTGGAGAAACCGTCATCGAAAATACATGCAGGCTGTGATTTCTTTTACTCGCTTGCAAATACGCTCGCATTCTTCGTGAGGACACCGACTGGACAACACCGTTTCTGGGCGACCTGGACGGCGAGGGATCGAGTACCTTTCTCAAGGCAATGAAGTTGAACGAGTAGGAATGTTCCCCAAAGGGCCTTTTGAAGACTAGAGACAAGAGCGAATGGATTCGTTTTCGCATACATTTGAAAAATCGATTGGGTGTCCCGTGATGCAATCGCAACTAAGAACATCAGTGCCTATGTTGCCACTGCGTACAGGGGCCGTATTGTGCCAAGACAGAAATGGGGTGCCATGGCACGGCCATATTTTCAAACATTTTGTATAATATTTTGTATCCACAGATAACTCCGTCGTTATGATTGAAGTTTGTTAAAAAATACGCACTATGAATAACGGAATGTCGTCGGTCTCATCGATTTTGCAAAAGTTCTCTCATTTTACTTATCAGGTTTCTTAAAGATATTCCTCCGCCGTCTTGATTGTAGTTCGATAAAGAGTACACTGAGGTTCCTCAAAGACAACTCTTTGCTGTCGCAATAGAAGCACGATGAACTGTATGATTTTTATCTTTCCGCAATATCCTTTCCATGATAGCCGCAAGAGAACCACGCTGTAGATTTCTGATTGCGAATATCATACTAACATTCCTGTCTTTCCCCTGCTGCCTGTTAGGACGTCGCGGACGTCGTTATTGACAATTTAAAGCTAGAACAACCGAAACTTGCACAACGAGAATGAATTGCTACTTCCAAGCTTCATCCAGTTTTGTTCTTTGGGCAGTTTCGCTGGTTCAGGTCAATCACGGAGAGCATCTACAAAGTGTACAGTCACCGAAGCTCAAGCTTAAAAACAAAATACAAAAAAATTTGAATGAATTATGGTTGATGAATCACAGTTCATTTAAACAATTTTATTTTGACGAAGGAATACGTCTTACATTAAGGGTGCCAAACCAAAAAAAAGGTCACGTTTTTATAAAATTAAGTTAATGTTGATAACTATTTTTGCTGCGAACTGATTTTAACGATTTGCATACCAATCGAGTCGAAAACTTTCTAAGATTTGGTTGGTATGCTATACATAGTCTGTATATGGCTTAAATTGATGAAAATTGGAAGCTTTCCCATTTCCTTATACATTTGTTTCGTCCATTCGAGTGCTTTCCCGAACAGAGCTGTCAATAACGAGCAACTTATGCAGCTGCTATAAGAGAAACAGTCGGAGACGAATGAATCGTTGGATTTAAAATCTCCGTAAACAAAATAAAAGAAGAAGAAGAATAGAAACAACGAAGGGGAATAGCGAAAAGAGAATATTTGGGAAATAAGTAAGCTGTCGCTAGCGTATAAGTATTGCATCTCCTCTGAGTAAAATTCTCCGGCGGAACACACTGCCGTATTGAAAGGGTCCCGGCACCTTTTACTAAAGAGTTATTTATGAACTTTCGACGTATTCGCAAATGTTATCCGAAATGGTAAACCAAAAAATTTTAAAAAAAATATTTCGTAGTCCTACTTCCCAAGCGGTCGTGTCTCAACCTCTCGATTTTGTATAAAAATCAGGGCGAATGCTAGAATATGAAAAAAAAAATCAGGACGCCCTAAAAGCATCTCGAAATCAGAACATGTCATGCTAAATCACGGCAGGTGGTATCCCTACCCTTATAGCATATCTGGTCACTGTTTAAGAACGTCGTTATCACATCATTATATATTATATTATATATTATCATTACACATTATATTTAAAATATTTTTTGGATGCTCACAACATATTGTTCTGAATAGATGACCATTACTGAAACTGATATTATAAGAACAGATCAAATTGTTGAAATTATAATTATAATAAATTATAATAAATAACTGGTATATTGGTGATAAAGCATTCTTGCTAGTATTGTCATTATTGAAAATGTCAATACTACTGATCGCGTAAGGGCCGCTCAAGTTTAATGTAGATGGTGTAGTGGGTTGGAAAGATGGCTACAATTCCATAGAAAATCATTATTTCAGCGATATCAAGATAATATTATTATGGCCCACAGTGTCAGTGTGTGTGACGTGAAATACGGTCTGCAAACGAACATTGTTTCCCAGAAAAAGCTACTACTCCCGATGACTTATAATAACACTAATGGGAAGAAATCGCAATACCATAGGTATCCATTAAACATTAAGCAGTTATGATTTCATGTGTATTTTGCCTCTAAATATCTGGAAATCGTAATTATTATCTACATTTCTTTGTTGCTTCCTCATAAACTTCGTATTCAATGTAATCAATGACGTCATATTTTTTGTTTACCGATCCACCCTGTAATGTGACACACTGATATTCGTTAAATATTTTCAGTTAGACAATTGAACCTCCTTCCAGAAGTTAATTTTTTTTTTTTTTTTTTTATAAATTCGTTTATTTTTACAGGCTCAGTTACATAAGTTTAAAGGAGCCGAAATCTTAAATATATTTTTAAAACTATATATATGAACAATTTTCTTAAATCTATGGTTAGTAATGTGGGAAACCGATTACTCGTGGTGGACTCGAGATTAAAAGGGTGACATTTTCTCAGGAAAAGGATGGGGTATAAGGAAATTATTACAATGTTGATAATCACACACACTCAATTCTTAAATCTATTCGTACATCAGTTGTGAATTTACATTTCATTCTTCTGTTTATAGCAAGCGGACCAATTACTCACAAAGGAAGAAATGGAGGGTATAAGGATATAAGGATAATCACACACGAACATCGATAGATTTAAGGAAAACATATATTTGGGACATGTAATCAAGGTCTAACCGAGCCAACACATCTCTCACCGGCACATTGGGCTGCCTTCCTCTAGCCCGAAGGGAGTTCTCTAAATTCGATCTGGCAACAAGATACACCTCACACGACCAAACAACGTGTTCGATGTCGTGGTAACCTCGGCCACAAACGCAGATATTGCTACCGGCCAGATTGAAACGAAAGAGTAGCGCGTCTAACGAACAGTGATTGGACATGAGTCGGGAGAAGGTGCGAATAAAGTCCCGACTCAAGTCCAGACTTTTGAACCATGGTTTGAGGCTAACCTTAGGGATAATCGAGTGAAGCCACCGGCCCAATTCATCTTCGTTCCATTTGCGTTGCCAGTTAGCGATGGTATTTTTACGGACTAAAGAGTAAAATTCATTGAAGGCGATTTGACGCTGATAAATATCGCCTTCAATCGCACCTACCTTTGCTAATGAGTCAGCCCTCTCATTACCCGGAATTGAGCAATGAGAAGGGACCCACACAAAGGTAATGACATAACAGCGTCTGGATAAAGCACTCAAAATTTTTCGTATTCTCTCAAGGAAGTACGGCGAGTGCTTTTCCGGCCTCACTGAACGGATAGCTTCGACAGAGCTAAGACTATCCGTTACAATGTAATAGTGTTCAACAGGTCGTGAGGCGACGCTGTCCAGCGCCCAATGAATTGCTGCCAATTCAGCAATATACACTGAGCAAGGATTCTGAAGACTGTGTGAGGTGCTAAAAAATTCGTTGAACACTCCAAATCCTGTGGACTCATTTATAGTGGACCCATCAGTAAAGTACATATTATCACAATTGATACCCCTATATTTTTCATCGAAGATCGTTGGAGCGATCCTCGATCGTTGGTAATCTGAATATCCATGGATATCTTGCTTCATGGACAGATCAAAATGCACAGAGGAATTGATGTAGTCAGGGAAACAAACACGGTTGGGAATATACGAAGAAGAATCAACCTGCATGGAGATGAATTCATGATATGAACTCATGAATCCGGAGTGAAAATTTAGCTCGATCAGCCGCTCAAAATTTCCGATCACCAATAGGTTCATGACCTTACACCGGATGAAGAACCGAAGAGATAATAAATTGAAGCGATCTTTTAGTGGGAGTACGCCTGCCAAAACCTCGAGACTCATGGTATGCGTTGAGGGCATACATCCCAACGCAATACGGAGACAAAGATACTGAATTCGCTCGAGTTTAATGAGGTGTGTTTTGGCAGCTGATTGAAAACAGAAACTGCCATACTCCATCACTGAGAGAATAGTTGTTCTATACAACATTATAAGATCTTCGGGATGGGCTCCCCACCAGGTGCCGGTAATTGTACGGAGAAAATTTATTCTTTGTTGGCATTTTTTACTCAGATACCTAATATGGGCCCCCCAAGTACATTTGGAGTCGAACCAGACCCCAAGATACTTGAATGACATAGCATGAGTGATCGGTTTACCCAAAAGTTGAAGCTTTGGTTTTGCTGGTCTATGCTTCCTAGAAAAAACCACCATCTCTGTTTTCTCCGTGGAGAATTCGATCCCTAGCCCAATGGCCCAGGTTGAAAAATTGTTCAAAGTATCTTGTAAGGGTTCTTGTAGGTCGGATTCTGTTGATCCTACGACAGAGACCACTCCATCATCTGCAAGTTGTCTTAGGCTGCAATTTTGTGTAAGGCAATTGTCGATGTCGCTTACATAGAAGTTGTACAAAAGGGGGCTTAAACATGAGCCCTGGGGGAGGCCCATGTAAGAGACCCGACTTACTGCCGAGTCTCCGTGACAAAAGTTCAAATGCTTCTCA
>NW_026599903.1:0-16203 GCF_029784135.1 Toxorhynchites rutilus septentrionalis
TGTTTTTCGCTTTGAAATCTAATTATACCCGAACTGCTCGTAAATTCCGGGAAGAAGCGCGTTGAAATCGTTGTGAAGATCACTTCTTACTCGGATAATTATCTTTGGTTTTAATCAAACGAGAATGTCCCTTGGGGGTACGCGGTTCCGAGAACAAATTTGGTGTTGATTTCAACGCTGTTGGCTGTCGAAATGGTAACTTTATGCAAGTGTGGCCTTTGTGCTGTCTATGCAAATAATGGTGAAATTTTCGACTTTGCAAAGCATTAGAACGCTGTCGAAACTGGTTCATGGTCAGGTTAAGGAATTTGAACATTAATTGATAATGTTAGCCGCAGCTCGTCACCCACGCTGCCAGTGGTCGTGTGAGATTGCGATAGCTTGCTTGTTTTAGACGCTATGAAGGAGTTTCGTCTACTCGTCTATAAGGTCAGAATTCATTTAAGCTTTTTGAAGATCTTTACATACTTTACTTATTCATTTTTTACAGAAATTAGTCAGAAAAAATATAAAAAAGGGTTATTGTCAGTTTTGTGTGCATCAAATCGGAAATTCTCTAAGATTTATTTGATTAGTTATACATTACAATTCCCTAATCCCTAAACGGTTCAAATTGATTGCTTTGTATCTAGAACGATACTGAACGTTTTCCTCAGCGAGTTTTTTTCTTTGTGCACGGTAACTTCAAATCATTCCCCTTCGTTGATCGCCGATAAGTTGCTCGTTATTGACGGCATGGATAGGGAAGCTCTCAAATGGACAGAACAAATGTATGGGAAAACGGAATTGCTTCTATTTTTTATCAATTTAAACTGTTTACTCATCATTGGATTGTAATATATAGCATAAAGAACAAATCTTAGGGAATTTTCGATACGTTTGGTATATAAATCGTTTAAATCCGTTCGCGGCAAAAATAGTTATTAACGTTAACTTTATTTCATAAAAACATGACCCGTTTTCTGATTTGGCACTCTTAAAGAAAGACGTAGTTCTACGTCAAAATCGACTTTTACTCACGGTTTCCGTTACCATTCTATAAATAAGCCATCCACGATTTGAAACCACATCCCTTCTCGTTTGGCGGTCATCGAAAAAACATCGTTACCGACGAGTCTTTCTCAGACAAGAGAAGGAGGAGTAGGGAGTAGAGGTTCTTTCCACAAGGGCCCTTCTCAGGGCTAGAGGCGAATGAACTGAAAACGTTTAAACTCTCTTCAAAACTAAAATGGAATGGAATGAAACCAAAATTGCGAGCGAGCTAGCAAGCAAAAGACAAGGTGCAGACATTCATGCCTAATGTTGATTTCACACACAGCTCGAAAAACAAGAATGGAATGAATGGAAGATATAGCATAACACATTCACTACACACCCTCGGAGAAGAGAAAGACCGCTGTATCAAAGTGTGCTGCGACAAAGAAGATGTCAGCAGCATACGGGAAATGTTTGTGCTAGTGCGGATATGGAAAAGTATTCAGAATTTTGGATTACGGACATACACTGCATTTATTTAGATATAACGCATCTTTCATGGAAGTATGCTTTCAAATCCCAGTAGAAAAACCTTACTGTTGCATGTTGTGGGGTTCGATCCCACCTCAAGTGGAATATGGAAGCAAAAATGTTTATACACCCAAACGTTGCCAGAAAGCATTTCATTTTCGGCAAAAAAGATCCCTTTTCGTGTCCTGAAGCGTCAAATGAGCTTCAATCTTTTTCTTTTTTCATTTTGCATCTCTTTTGGGATTGCACCCGAAAAAAAACACGCTATCCACATAGCTACCCTTAGAAAAATCCTCGGTCGAAAACTACTAAATACATTTGGTAATGCAAAATTAGTAGAATGTACAAATTTTTTGTACATATTGTCAACAAACCCGCATCCCTACGAGAGATTAGTATATTTTACTCGATAACATTAGTAAGCTTGGATATTGTCATATCTGAAAACTGGTGAGAAAAGCGCGTATTAACCATTTTCATTGTTCCCATAAGGCAATACGGAGGTATAATAAGGATATAATTCTGATACTTGCATTTTCGGCGAGAAAATGTAGCCGATATTGGGCTTCCGAATCATGGTTCTGCTTGACATATGTGTTTATTAGTACGGTCGAAAATTACTATAGATTGGTAGTATTTACCAAAAAATTCGTTATATTTACTAATTATTTCTCTCAGTGTACTGATACGTTACGTAAATGCGTCATAATATTACATCTCATTATAAAATGAAGTTGAAAAGTATTTTCTAAGAGCAAAAGGGAAAACATAAAGGAGACCTATACCTATCTCGGTTTGGGTCGTGTATTTGCCAAACTATACGAAAAGTTTTCATATGCTATCATTTTAATGTGTCTCCGGTTTTGCTCGCTCATATTGGCGCATATTGGCTCTAGCATATATATTATACAAACGATGTACAGTAGAACCCCGATTATCCGCGGAATAGTTTGGCTAGCTCACCGCGGATAACGAAAATCACGGATAACGCAATAAACGACTAAAAATGAGTTCCAAACACGAAAAAAAGAAATTTCATCATGAAAACTATTTTTTATTAATACAGAAATCATCAAACTATCCACCTATATGGTCGTGTACACCAAGAGTCAGATAGTGTGAAAGCCATAATCGAAACAAATGTGCAAAAGTATATTCCGGGAAGGCCTATGTATTTACTATGGAACTCGCTGTCACGCATAATCCGCACCGCGGATAATCGGGGTCCCACTGTACACGTATTGGGGAGTAGGGCATTTTCTGTTTCTATTTATGGAAGTCTGATGCGAGATGGCAGCGACAACTTCGATGCATTTTAAAATAATATCCGAAATGATTCACACGCAGATTAAACAATATAATTCCGTAGTGCTACATCGAAAATGCGGTCGTGTCCTGGATACAATCTCTTACAATGTTTTATGCTCCAAAGCAAGCGTGGAAGTCGTACGAAATATTTTGAAATTGTACTCGCAAAAATTCAAATTGTGTAACATTTTCAGAAGTGTCCAACAGTTCGAAGTTAGTCGGCGCTTTGTCTTCCGCACCTCGGTTCAAGGAGTCTGGAAATGTGAATGTGCGATATAATGGAGACTGGCGAAATCCGGAAAGACCTGTTCGTAAACAGAACAAACTACAGCAAATGTTCGATGTACATGATCCTCAGAGAGGACCTTGGATTGAACCGTGCACTAAACAATGAACACGTGGATTGATGGCATGTTGAAGGCAAGCAGAGTCAAAAGAAGCGATTGGCCTGAAAAAATCCGGCAAAAAAGAACGGGTATGTCGTGTTTGTTGACGAAAGGCAGTAGACGTTTTTCCATGTATTCCTTGACGTAACGGTGGCAACCAAAATTTTGGGATTTTTTCAACATCAAACGAACTCAGAGAGAAATGGGGGTGTGTATGTGTTAGCTCTCTCTCTCCCTCTCTCTCTCTCTCTCCCCCTCTCTCTCACGTTCCTCTGTGAGGAACGCTCTTCCAGCCTTATCTGGGAAGGGTTAACCCAGACGTCGAGTGGGGTTCGCACCCACAAAAACCAAGCCCGCTACTCGTTGCCTTATTCCCCCTGGGACCACATCTAGGCGACTACTTCAGGGGGTGGCTGTGCTCATGCACTCTTCGAGTTTTCAACGCTGACTAGCGTTGCCAGCTTACGTCCTCTTCGCTGGCATACGCTTACCCGTCGAGACGTGTACCGATTAGGAATTGCCCTCCGACTTGACGCGCAACCCGTCACAGTCACCCTCGCGGGGTTTCTCACCTGTCGAGACGTGCACCGATTAGGAAGCGCCCTCCAACTTGACGCGCGCCCCGTCACAGTCACCCTCGCAGGATTTCTCTTCCCAGCGGAGCGCCGATTAGGTAGTGCCCTCCAACATGACGCCCACTCCGTCACAGCTACTCTCGTGGGGTATGCACCATTTTGATCATGGCTTCATCCTTGATGCTCGCTCCTTCGAAATGTTCACAGTGTTTCTCCATCCAGGCCACATCCAGGCAAACATTTTTGCTGTTCTCCACGGCAGTATCTCTCTCTCTCTCTTTCTCTCTCTCTCTCTCTCTCTCTCTTTCTCTCTCTCATTCACTCTCTCCTCTTTCTGCTATCCCTTTCGTATATTTATTTAGGCTCATTAGCATTTTAGCTGTAACAGAGCCGGGTTTTAATCGTGTACATGTTAACTGTTTGGGTTTCTATAAATTGCAAATTACACAGTAGTTAGTAGCCCAAATTTCCAAATTTCAATGTTTCAATTAACGCTATCGATTGAATAATTTTCCTGACGCTACTGATTTTTAGTTTTTCAATTTGCACCTTCAATCTCATCAATCTCATCAATCTCATCAATCCTCCAATCTAAATCCGTTTGCGGCAAAATTAGTTATTCACGTTAGCTTTATTTCATAAAAACGTGACCTATTTTCTGACTTGGCATCCTTAATAAAAGACGTAGTTCTATGTCAAAAAATCATTTGGAGCCACTTGAATAAGTGTGATACAAATGATGCTTTATGAATGGGTGTCACACGAGCACACATCATGTCACATCGGTGTCTTGATCACACCGCACACATCGATTGCGACTCGTCGGATGTTTCGGGTGCCTTTTTGCGAGGTTCTAATGCATCCGACTTATACTGCCGTCCCATGTTCCAAAATTAGCAACTGAGAAAAACGCAATCAAAGTTTTCTAGCATATTTGTCTACCAGAAGCTTTAAGCATTGCAGTTTGTCAATACACCGGGTTTTTTATGAGCAGTAAACTATTGTCCAATGAAATGTAAAAAGTTTCCCTCGTTCTTCCAAACCAGAAATGACTGCATTAGTCATGCTGAAAGCGTGACATAAAATTCTTGTACTTGAACCGATGTATTTATTATGGATCTATAAAAATACATGAAGAGACAGTTATGTACGGCATATCAACAAGAGACAATTGAGCTTGATGTTGTTTTTTTGCAAATCTGGGATTTTTTTTTATTGTTTTGTGGAAGACTAGGCATAAAAACATCGTTTTATGAGGAAAAGTGAAAATTGTCAAAAAGTAACATCGCACAACTATGCGTAGAACGGCAGTATAGTTCGAACATCGCACCAAGTTCCTATCTATGACGAATGATTTGCTGGTGAACAATTCACCTCAAGAGAAGCTTCTAAAAACCGACTGATCCATTTTTTTTAACGTAGAACTACGGAAGGAATAGGGTGTAAAAAGAAAATCTGTTTTATTTTATTTCACTAATACAACAGGTAACATTTGCCCTAATGTTAGATACTTAAGTACTATTATCTTAATCTATTTCTATGTAACATGTAACAAATAATAAAAAACTTCCAACGCTTTTAGTTTTCCAATCTTGAATCCGGTCTCCCAATAGTTCAGACTGGCTTTAACCTCAAACCAAACAAGGACTTATGAAGCTACTAACTTATTTGCTTGACACATCGGAAAGTGTTCAATATGTTGAGGAACGACGATGAAAAAATTTAATTGTGAATTTTGCCATCTTTGCTATCGTGGTCATGAGTGAAAAAACTAACGAACTTTTCGATCGACAGATTGCCATGACGAGACAACTGATGCTTTTCTCCACGGTAAATCACTCACGAAATTCAATAAAGGTAGTGCCAGTGAGAAGAAGTCCGTCGACAGTGGGAAAGCACAAGAATGCATGGAAGATTCTGTTTGATGAACCAGCAGACGAGAAATATCACTTGTTCAATTTAGCGAAGGTATGTATATGTTATCTCTTGATTAAAACGCGGAGAGAATATGAGCAAAAGGTTTAACAATAGAGGTATCTCGAGCCAATCTTGTCGACAACGACAACGGTATCATCAGTAATTTACTTACCAGCACCATTATCACTATTGTTTGATGGTTTTCTTCTCCGAAAATAATACAGTATCCATCTATCAATACAAATATTTCTGCCCTCGAAAATAAAGTAGCCAAAAGTGAAATGAAACTAAACAGAGAAAAATAGTATCGCTCACTCACTTTGAGAGCAAAAAAAAACTTCCTAGAGCCAGCTATCCACCAATCCATTCCGCCGGTATCGATTATTCAAATTAAAACAAGAAAATTCGGTAAACAGGATGGGAATGAATTTTCAAGAACTCGGTCACTAAGAGTCGGACAACCTATTTTTTTCTTGCTATGACTATGTACTATGCCGGCGAGGAACTTGGTTCAGGCATTTGGTTCATGTTTTCGGGGAAATAGTGTACGATATGTTGGGGAAATGAGCCTGAGTGACACTGTGACATAAACTAGCCTAGAAATGTAGCGATTTCAGATAGGTGGAAGGTAGAGAAGTGGAACTTTGTTTGAGCAGTGTGATACACATGCATCATAGCGTTTTGACTTGTTGAATTATCTAGCACAAAGATTTCCATTATAAGGAAAATGAAGTGATAGTTTTGATATTTCACAGTCAGCAATTCCACATCAAACTGCCCATCGACTGGTCCTGGTTCTGTTTGTTGGTGGTAACACGAAATGCCATTCTTTAATATCGTATGACCAATTATAGTCGAGACTAGCCAGTTGATGGCCTTTTTTTTGGATAATCGTGACTTAAAAAAACTAACTTGAAATAAATTGATTGAGAATTTTTAAAACCGAGTACGACGTTTTCTCGTGCAGACTTCAGTATATACTGTTCTGATGGGGTCGAAGGATCATTTGTAAAGATATCTCTCATTTTCCACTTCCAACACCCTAACTAGCGTTGGCAGAAAACATTTCATCTTTGGCAGAAATGATACCATTTTATGTGCTGGAGAGTCAAATGCCCAAATAATGAGCTGTTTTAAAAGCTTAAAAATGATTTGTATGAATGCGTGCATACATCTCTTTCTGTTCTTTTCTCATTTCATTTGAGATTGTGCGAAAAAAAAGTCCATGCGACGTCAATGGGGATCGAACCAAGACCGGCTGGAATGCAAAGCTATTTTACATGACCACGCTGTCCACATGGCTAATGATGCTTCAGCAATTGTTCAGCAAATACGTGATAATATAGCATCTGATTATAAAATGAAGTTGGGAAGTGTTTTCTAAGAGTAAAAAAGAAGCGCATGAAGGAGAACAATATCTATCTCGGGCTGGGCCGTGTATGTGGCAAAGTAGCTCGTTCGTATTAATCTCATATTGCTGTACCTTGTATATTATACAAATGCTTATCAGTATTTGTGAATCATGACATTTTCTGTTATGTTATGTCTCATTTAATGTCATAAATCGGGATGACAAAACATGAGCTAAAAATCAATTTTGGGTGAAGCTTCGATTCGGCCATCATAGAATCAGTTCTTGTGTCAGTTGACTACGTCTCGGGCAAAATATATTTTGTCTCGGTGAACAGTCCCGACAGTAACAATGATAATCAATCTTTCGTTAGCGATGTACGAAAACTGACCAGAATGAGGGAAAGTTTTATTCATATGTGGCGGTTTGAACGTCAGACACAAGTATTTAAGAATCATTTACTTCTGTTTCTGCACCGTGATAATTGGGTTATTTGGCATCAATTCATAAAACCCGGAAGGTCATGGCATGATTTAATGAATAGAGGCTTCAGATTCTGCACTGGTCTGCTTGTTTACCAGATCAAAACCCTATCAAAAACTTATAAGGAGTGATCGTACGAATAGTAGATGCAGCTTACAAGCAGTATGAGTGCTTATGCTTAAACGAGCAGTATCCTCTGCGTAGAACGAGATACACACTACAACATGACGCAACTTGGTCGAAACCACTCCGAATGGGCTATTTTAATTGATTGAGAATTTAAGATGACCTACGAATAAGAAACTTATTGCAATTAATGTGAAATTGACGTTGATTTTGTAAAGGAATGAGAGTTTTTCCATCTGGTTCTATAGTTATGAAACACTGGAATTTTAGTTTTTTTTCACGTCCGCGTCTGGACACAACAATAAAGTTCAAATGACCAGTCTTTTAAATGAAGATAGTTATTATATCCTACACCGTATACTTCAATTCAATAGACTTCTTACATATCTCTGGAAACTCAGAAAAATTGAGTGGTTCTATAGTTGCGAAACGCAGTGTAATTGGTAAGTTTTTTGTATAAATAAGAAAAAGATAAAAATTATCAAGAATTTTTGCAATAGGAGTCGAGGACGAGTCGTCACTTCATTCTGGAAAAGGGGTCTCTTGCCCAAAAAAGTTTGAGTATCCCTGTTCTGGACACAGAAATAGCTTTTGACACACTGTGGCACGGAGGTTTAATTTACAAAATGATTGTCAAGAACTTCCATTCATAGTTAGTAAAACTTTATGCTTCATTTCTAGAAAATCCTACGTTTTAACCCCACATTTACAACACACATTATTCAACATCTAACTTTTTCATTCCTAAGGGTGGTATGTTATCACCAGTTCTGTATAAACTTTTACTTGTGATATTTCTAACTTTCAAAATTGTATTAAATATCTCTTTGCTGACAATTTCGCTTTAACCCTTCTTTGCATGATGCATGCATTATTGCATTATTGGTGAAATAAATCAAGGTCCAGACACGGTCAACTTAAAGTGGACTTGGGCATTCAATGTTATGATGGAAATTTCCACCATTATGCAAAGAAGGGTTAACATCGTCTGGAAAAAGATCAAAGGACGTGATTAGTTGATTGATATTGATTTTTGCAATAAATGGAAAACGAAAGTAAATGCAAACAAGTTCTCTTCACGAGGTTCACAGCGTCTAGAAAACTCTCAAGTAGATGTCTACCAGTTGACGGTACACAGGTTGCATGGAAAGATGACATAAAATATCTAGGTAAGGTCTTGGATAAACGGATTACGTTCCATAGAAACACTCAAAATGTTACAAATATTCAGAACAAATGTATCAAATTGATTTACGACCTCTCATATTGGTTTAACACTGAAAATGTACATTAGACAGCGAATATCCACACCCGAGGTAGGTTTTGTAACAATTTAAATCCAAATTTCTTGAGAAAAATTGTAGCATCCGACCATGAGCTCATTCGTGAGCTTTGTGATTAATCATTGCAGTGTTTGTTTTCAGTTTGTAAGTCAGTCAAAGCTCATGCTAAAGTTTTTCTTTTTTTTTGCTCAATAGTTTAAAGTTTTTTATTAATTCGTTTTTTCCCTTAGAATCTTATGAATTGATTCGACTTTATAAGCATTAATTGTTTGCTGTATAGCTTATGCTGATCTCAGAACATGAACAATCATTTTGTAAACTCTGTACATATTATCATTAGTGAAATAAACGATGGAAACGATTGATTGAAATATGATCTTCGACAGAGTTCCACTCTGAAGCTAAAATAGAAGACTTCAATTAGTGTTATAATGAGTTATAATACCTAGAATGACCTTCTCGAGATACTATTTGTTTTCCAAATAATATTTTTTTCATTTAGAATCGTGTGTGTGTGTATGTTTGATAAACCTAAGCCTTCAGCTCACGCAGTGAATTTGTTTTTATGTCTTCACTGGTGTCAACTTTTTAGTTATTTTTACTGCCTTTTGACTTTAAGATTGAACTGCGCTGCCAACTCGCACCAGACTTTCTTCTTCCCTCTCAGGTATCGATTAAAAATTATGAACAACTTTGCTCCTATATTGAGGTGGGATCGCACCCCAGAACATGCAACAGTAAGGTTTTACTCCTAGGATTTGAAAGCTAACTTCCATAAAAGACACGTTGTATCTAAATAAATGCAGTGTATGTCCATTAGGGTGACAGCGAAAATGGTCATGTCAAATTTCAAAAACGGACCATGTACATATTGTTTATTGGCCCATAAAAAATGATCTGTGCAAATTTCAGCTCAATCGGACATGATTCAAGGATGCCTCAAAGCGCTCAAAGTTTTAATTTTTTGATCCTCGAAAATCTTCCAAGGGGGGAGTCAAGAAAATTTGGAAAATCGAAATGCCATATTACTTAAAAATGCATAAAACGTCGAGATCTGGTGTTATCTCGAAAAAAATATTTTGGCCGAAAATCGACCTTTTGGTACTTAGCCTGAGAGGCAATGAAGGTATAGAAAAAATAAATAAAAACAGGAAGTGGGTTATATCTATGGTATAGCCGCAAGGGTGACGTAGGACTATCGTTGATTTAAAGATCATTTGTATGAAGTTGAATCTGAATTCATTCTGAATGAATGAATATTTGGAGAACTTCGAAAACGAGAGCGTTACGTTGGAGGCACAAGGTTTTATGCATCCAATATTGGATACGGAAATATCCTACTGATGAGGAAGAATAATCTTCAGAAGCTATCCTGTTGATTGCGATTGATTGAAAAATCACAAAACCTAATGTATTTGGTCACAGTGTTACATGGATAGAAAACATTAAAATAAACTCTTTCATATGAATGTAATTTTAAATTCCTAGAGGAACTGGAAGATTATTTTCAGTAACGATTAGATATTTCCACATTTTCCTCGATACTGGAAGCCCACCAGTGGTTAATGCTAACTCGATAACCATATGTTAATAGCACTTGATTGAAACATATTTGGTCACAGTGTTACATGGATAGAAAACATTCAAATAAACTCTTTCACATGAATGTATTTTTAAATTCCTAGAGGAACTGGCAGATTATTTTCCGGATCTTTCTCGATCCAAACGGAAAGAATTCCGTGCGTGTATGTGTGTGTGTGTAGCGGCTGCTTCGAGATCTTCCCGGGGAACCGTTTGTAGCATCACTCTCCTCCTGATGGATTCCCTTCTGGCCTAAGGTGCACAAACAGACACCGTTTATCCGCGCTTTCATGATAAATGAAGAGCTTCATCACAACAGCGACAACATGCTCCAATCGCTGTTCAATTAGAACTGAGTGGATTTCCGAGCGGCGCTCGCTTATATACCGATTGGTGATTTCAATAGCCTATTTTGAAAGCAAATTTAAGACTATTGAAACAAGTTTTTGGATCAGAAAGTAACAAGTATAGAACGCGTAGACATTTTATCCTTCGAATGAAGTGTTTATCATACCATTTCGTTCAGTTGTTTAGGAGCTATTAACACTCAAAATCTCGGTCTTCGGCGTAACGCTTTCGTTTTCGAAACTTTGATTTTACACCCCGGTATAGAAATGAAAGACGTAGTCCTACGTTAATATCGAATTTAAAGAACCGACCATGTACATTTTGTTTATTGGCTTCGATAAAGAGGGCTTCCCCTTTTTCGAGCGGCATTAGGCATGAATGATATCCGCTCGTTGTGTTATACTTGCCAGCTCGCTCGCGACCAGAGATGCCAATCTTCCTGATTTTTCAGGATTTCCCAAACTTTTTGGAATATTCCCTGATATCTTGACGAATACTCGATTTCACCTGATTTTACTAAAATGATCCTTATTTTCCTTTATTGTTGTATTTTCCGCTTAGGAGATTCGCGTTGTCGGAGGTACATCGTAGATATTTATTAACACGTTCGACGCCCAACGCGACGTTTTTGAGTTTCTTGCAGAGCCCAACTTGCGATTAAATTATTAGATGAAGATGAAACTTAATTTATAGATAACTTTTACATGATCTAGCAATGTTTGTTTTCAATTGAAGACGAATTGATGACAACAACACATGCCAAAGTCATAGTATAGGGGTTTTGCAAAAAACTGCAGTACAACCATCCGTACTATAAATTATTAAAAAGTATAGTATAAACAGTATAATATTATGGTTATGATTTAATTATTCTTCTTCGTATCCTATAGTTACATTTAGATGCCTATTCTATCAAATTCCTTCTAACAATCCTACTCAATTTGAGCGAGGAAAGTGTCACCCATATCTGGGTGACGGGGCGCCGAAAGTGTTAAAGCTTGAGGTTGGCGTAAAAGAAAGATACTCCCTTCGAAAAAAACGTATTCCTCTATTACGTAGAATATATATTTGATACGGAAAAAAAAATTTCATTCATAATTTTTCATTCAAAAGTATTTGTATTCCATCTGAAAAATCAATTATGATTCTAGCTTTATAATAAAAAAAACCCCGAAGCTCAATGCCTCAACGCAACGAATTATTTTGGAGTTTAGCTGGAAGGTGCCTTCAGATTACCACAGAACCAGGTTCCTAAAAAGTTCCTTCAAGGCGAAAAACTCTCACTCTATGGCCAGCATAAAAACCTTCAGTAGTTTCCGACGATGATACAAACATGTTCTTGGAGGATAAAATTTTCAAGTGACGTGAATAAATGTATGTCTGCCTACAAAAGTGATGCTTCGGTTCTTCCAAAAACCGTTGCAAACATTCCGGACAACCCTGGATGGACCATCCTGATTTCTTCCTGATTTTTATTTTCATATTCCCTGATTTTTTTAAATTATAGATTGCAACCCTGCTTGCACCTGTGGTTTCATTCCAATCCATTTTTGTTTTTAAGAAGGACCCTTGTGGAAAGAAATTCTACTCCGTACTCCTCCTTCACCTTTCTTCTTCTTCTTTCTTTGTTTTTAAGAGGCTTTAAACTTTTGCAGTTCATTCGCCTTTATTCACCTTTCTTGAGAAAGGCAATCCACTCCCGCTCGATGTTCGCTGGCAACGATGTTGCTTCGATGACCACCAAAACGAGAAGTGGTATGGTTTAAGGTAAGGTTGGGTTTTTTGATTATAGAGACTTTAAATTTTTTCAGTTCATTCGTCTCTAACCGTGAGAAAGGCTCTTGGAAAACTTTACTCTACTTCTGCACTACACCTCCGCCCTCATTGCCTTGAGAAAGGCACCCGATCACTCGTCGTCTAGCGACGATGTTGTCAAGTAGGCGTCCACGATGATGATGTGTGGCTAAGAATCGCGGATAGCTTATTCATACCAAATAAGATGAAAATGGAGAGAAAAGAATATATTAGAACCCCACTCAATGCCGAATTCATTCATTATAGCAAATTTGTTCATGCATCAGCGATATGAACAAAATGAACTCGTTTGTTATTGTCATCAATATAAAAAGGGGAGTGTGTTTCGAGCTGAAAAGAAAGTCACTGAAATAAAATCATATTCGTTACTCGTGAATATTTGTTGATATTCTAAGACACTGATGAGGAATGAGGAATGAGGAATGAGGAATGAGGAATGAGGAATGAGGAATGAGGAATGAGGAATGAGAAATGAGGAATGAGGAATGAGGAATGAGGAATGAGGAATGAGGAATGAGGAATGAGGAATGAGGAATGAGGAATGAGGAATGAGGAATGAGGAATGAGGAATGAGGAATGAGGAATGAGGAATGAGGAATGAGGAATGAGGAATGAGGAATGAGGAATGAGGAATGAGGAATGAGGAATGAGGAATGAGGAATGAGGAATGAGGAATGAGGAATGAGGAATGAGGAATGAGGAATGAGGAATGAGGAATGAGGAATGAGGAATGAGGAATGAGGAATGAGGAATGAGGAATGAGGAATGAGGAATGAGGAATGAGGAATGAGGAATGAGGAATGAGGAATGAGGAATGAGGAATGAGGAATGAGGAATGAGGAATGAGGAATGAGGAATGAGGAATGAGGAATGAGGAATGAGGAATGAGGAATGAGGAATGAGGAATGAGGAATGAGGAATGAGGAATGAGGAATGAGGAATGAGGAATGAGGAATGAGGAATGAGGAATGAGGAATGAGGAATGAGGAATGAGGAATGAGGAATGAGGAATGAGGAATGAGGAATGAGGAATGAGGAATGAGGAATGAGGAATGAGGAATGAGGAATGAGGAATGAGGAATGGGGAATGAGGAATGAGGAATGAGGAATGAGAAATGAGAAATGACGAATGAGGAATGAAGCAGGATTATAAGTGAACTTGTGTTATGATTATTCACTTGCAACCTCAAGGAAAAGGTTAGTGCATGCTGGCGTTAGTATGCTTCTCATGTGAGAGTGAAAATCTGAGACATCATATCAGACAGCTGTTGTATTCGCAACACATGACAGTACCATCAGAGCATCGATTGGAAAAAAGTGAAGGAATTTCTGTTTGAGTGACACAAAGTGTTTAAAGCATTCAGCGCGTTAGATCCTTATACCGGAGCGATGCAAATGTTTATAGCAATCCTGTTTTGCCAAAACTGTCCGTAAACCACCATAAAAATCTTGTATTTTATTCTGCCTAAGTCACATTTTCCTAGCGACACGGTGAGTAAAAATAGGAACATCAGTGTGTCAAACAAAGCAAGATACGCAAGAGTCAACCTACAATCAACTCTTTCCACCTAAACAGAAATTAAAATACCTCTATTTATATTACTTTATTTCTCCTTTGCTTTTCCCGTTTCCATCTGAGATTGAACTAAGCCCATGCTGTTGGCACGGAACTAACATACGTAATAAAAAAGTTTGGTTGATGTCGGTTTCTTTGCATCTATTATGCTACGTCCACATGTGTCGTATATACCACCGTGTTTAGGGTTATTGTATTTTTCGGAGCAAGGCACTGAACGGAATGTTCACTCACGTCTATGGGAGTGTGAAGTGATCCGGTGGAGAAGCAAAGTCACTTGCAGGGCGAGTGACACTGGTGGGAGTGGTCCCCCGCGAATCATGTAAACTTTTGAAAGCTTGTTTCGATTAATTCATACTCTGAAGGGGTGGGTGGTGTGTTCTGAGCTCGGCTCGAAATGTTTTCAAAGCGTATTGAATTTCGGAAACTTCCAAAACAAAAACGGGTCGTTCGTTTCAGGACTAGTTTCATGCCCAGCCCCCTATAGTTGTCCCTATTCTCCGAACAAAACACCAAAAAAGCATCGAATGACATAAGCGAAACAATCAAACAGCTTTCGTTTATTAGTTTGATACGGGCCGCTTCCTCGAAAAAGGGGTGAGCGTTTGCGGAAAACGAAAGCTGCGGGCCTCACTCCAGGGGGGGGGGGGTTGATAAAAATACCAAAACATGAGCCAAGCATAACCGAATTATAGCTCAGCCGAGAGTGGGAGAAACAACGGGAAGCAACAGAGGAAAAGAATACCTAAAAAAGAACTGAAAGTGTGGCAGGACCTAGCACAACACAAAAGACCTGAAAAAGGTTGTTGCGGAAGTAGGCCTTCCCCATTCGCGAACGGACGGTTTGTCCGTTCGGTTCGATCGTTTGATGGTGGATAATCCTTTTTATGCTGTGCGATCAGTGAACTGCTTTAAATATGAATGTGATACGATTTAAACTTCCGGAAAATTTCCATCCCAAAACGAAAGTGTACCGACGAAAGAAGTAAGAAATTGAATTGTGCACGTATTATCAGTATCTGTGTTAAGGTTTATCAAGCTTTATTATGAGGATGAATTAACTATTGATGATTCCACCTCGATAAAATTGAATATCGAACCGAAGCTTGCTTGAGAAGCAGAAGTTGTGCAACGTTAAAGCGTAGTTCAACAAGTCAACTAAATTTTCCAGGCCTTTGAACATCCGGCATTGTACACCAAGCGTCGAGTTTTGCATCCTGGCAGTTGAATAATGTGCTTTTCCGCGGTTGCAACTATAGCACCAGTGTTCAAGTAGGTGTTACACCTCAAAGGTATGCTGCGGGATGAGAGATATTCACTAGCAAGGATGCAGCGGTGAGGGTAGCGTAGGATCCGGTTATAGTTTTTCCCCGAGGTCGCGACACGAGCGGAGAGGGAAAACTTATTCAATTTATGCTTTGATGTGAAAACTAATTAGTGTCGTACTTTGTCTGATGTGCCCTCTACATTTCCATGGAAATTTATCGTAATGATCGATAGTTTGCGTGGATTGTGATGTAGCTTAAAAACCGATTGGAAAAGGAAATCCTTTGTTGTTTTTTTTCGATGCAATAATTTCACAAGAGTAATCTCAAGTCACTTCTGCTGTATTCGCAGGATATCTCGCTGTGTTTGGATTTCGCCGGATACCCTATTCACGCTTTGCGAAGTGGTTCTTCGAAAACTACTGCTGCATGTTGTACCGCGGCAGAAGTTTTGGCCTTTCGTTATTGTAAGTACTGAATAAAACATATTATGATGACACTTTTCCCAATGTAAACCACATACTGATTAGAAAAGTTCTTCTCTCGAAGTGCTTTGAAGTGATAGCATCTATAAAAACAATGTTCCGTGAACAATTGTTTCTACTTTTCTTCATATTATAATAACTAGTTTGCTTCGAGGCAATAAGTTAAGTTAAACAAATTAAAACACATAATTGCCATTT
>NW_026599904.1:0-16187 GCF_029784135.1 Toxorhynchites rutilus septentrionalis
CTGTGCTAGGGAAACACATTTCAGTCGGAACAAACATGCTCCTGAATTGCACGTATTTGCAATGCCAATTTCCCCACGCTCCATGGATTAGAAGTCTGTGTTAGGGAAACACATTTCAGTCGGAACCAAAATACCCCCGACTTGCATGAATTTGCAATGCCGATTTCCTCCAGGCACCAAGGTTTAGAAATCTCTGTTAGGGAACACATTTCTATGGGATCAAAACCTCCCTATACTTTCACGTGTTTGCAAAGCCGATTTCTCCAACGCTGCTTGGTTTTGAAGCTGTGTTAGGCAACACATTTCGGTGAGAACAAAAATCTTCATTCTTTCATGTATTTGGAATGTTGATTTCTCCAAGGCTGCTGGTGTTGATAACTGTGTTGGGGAAGCTGTAAATCGGTCTAGGGATTGTTAACCGGTTTCACCGTTACCGGTTTTACCGGTAATACCGGGCCATTTTCCATTACCGAATTACCGGTAATTTTACAATCAATAACCGGTAATTTCGGTAATTTTTTTACGCCATAAATAATATTTGCCTTTATGCCGCTTTGAAATCAAATTGAAACAAATAAGATCTACAACTTCCGACCTATGACCTAAGATTTTCAGTTCAAAAAATCGCTGCTCGATCTGAAAACGAAACACAAGATTCAGCTTCAGCGATGAAGAACTGACAGCGATAAAGAAATTGGTTGATGCCCTCGAACCAGTTCTGGTCGCTGTTGAACTGGTTCTGGTTGTGCATTGCGGATGAAATGCACCCTTTATGAAGCTGACGTCAGATTGCAATTTATGCTAGAATAGCTATCGGAGCAACTATCGGAAATTCCGAAGCAGCTGCTTGAAGTCCCGATTGGAAGGATTGCAGAAAGACGTTTCGTATATGCAGATTTGTTCCCGTATAGCAGGGATGGCCAAACGGTAGTCCTCGGTCTACCGTTCGCCCGCGTAGGTACTCCTAGACGCCCGCCACCTGGTCTGGGATGGTAACACTATCCAAACGCAATGGATTAAGATGTAAAACTAGATATTTCTTCTTAAAAGTTTTCGTTTTACATATTTTTCTCAGATTGTTAGTTACTTAGGTATATCATTTGTTAAATGACCAATTGAAAATTCAGGAAACATCCGGCACAAGGTTTCGAAAATCAATAAAAACTAAATTTTTGGAGAAAATTTCGATTTTGAAGACTGCGAATGCGAGTTTTAATGTAGTATTGTTATTTTTATTTTAAAACTATGTGAATGTTATTTAATTATGCAGATTTATTTCATGAAATATAATCATGAATAGAACAACATTGATGAACGAGAAATTAGAAATTTCTAAAATTAAATATTGAATTATGAATAATAGAATTATGCTCTATTTAGCAGTCGAGTTAAAGCTGACGGTATAATTCATCGAGCTGTTTGGTTTACTTGTTGCATTTCTGAAATTTTGTTTTGGGAGAAAAATCCCAAATTTCGGTTCGAAATATGCAATTGGTCGTTTGATTTAATTTACATAATAGGGGTTAATATTTCTGACAGGTAGTTCTTATACCTCTCGGTAATTGAGATATATAATAATCATGTTGGATGTATTTGTATGGAAAATAAATGTTTTGAATCTTCAGAGGGACAATTTTCTAAACAAAAAATCAACGACATCGATTGATGAGATTTTACACAAAATAATGTATTATTTATCAATGATTTAGTAACCGATATTATTTTTATTTTATAGAATAATTTATTATTGAGTTTTTATTAGTATGACCTATTTTTCCTTTAATTAACCATCCTGTACTCGAGCATACGATCTCACAGACCGGGAATCAATAATTCTGTTCTGAAAACGTTGAATCAAATGACTATTGAAACTGAATGAAGTTGAAGAAAAAATATTTTCTGGTGTTTGAAGATTCAATTACACATTTTTTTCACTTTAATTAAATACCATCACGCCTAGAAAAACATAATAGCAAAATTACAGTCTGTGACACCGTGCGCGAATATACGAGTTATGATTTTGCGCGCGAGTACAGGAGAGTTGAAACTAGAGATGAAACGGACATCCGGTAGCTATCCGGTCAATATTTGCTACCCGGCCGGGTACCGGATAGTGACCCGATGTTGCAAAAAAAATCTTAACTTAAGATAAATCATAAGACAATAAACAAAAAAATATTTAACAGGTAAATAAGGTGTGATTACTGACATGTCAAAAATGTTATTAACCCTTTATAGCCCAAGCCTTTAGAATATTTTCATCTATCACACATACATATTGTTTTTATGCTGGCAGCTTTCTGCTAGGAGTATGTTATGTTGAAAGTCGAAAATTCGAGATAAATGTGGAGTAGGTTTTTTTAGATAAATAAAAAAACTTGGGCGGTAGAGGGTCAATGTGTTATAATTTTATTATATATTAAATATTAATTATTATCAACTCATAAAAGTATTAACCTTATAACAGTACTCAAAATTAACCAGTGGTAAATTATGATGAATAATGATGATGGTGAAATAATGCATTTCCAGCAGAACACCGAAGTGAAATCGGTGTACTTTGGGCGGTCTCGTCTCTGTCCAGATACTTTTTTGATGCACAACATGCAAAATTACCTCGAATATAGAAAAGCTATGATACAAATATAAAAGCTTTAATAAAATACTTCAACCGTCGATCGCCGGTCATAATAATTTAGATTTGATTCGTAGTGAAGTAAGTGTACCCCCTCTCAGGTTACCATCTCTGAAGACAACTCTAAGTACAACTTACAAAAATCTCAATATTATGATATAAAATCATTATCAGGAAAAAAACTGTTCCAGATTCCTTGTAGAAAACTTGATACACTATTAAATAGGATATTTATTCTGAACGAATAAATTAATACTCGTTCATAATTCTTATTTCAAAATGTGTTTATTCATTTCTAAAATTTAACGCTTCATTTGCCTTATATTCGCCTGTCATTTCTCTTAGTCATGTATAAGCTTATGAAGGGCTGAGGCTCGAGGCTGGTCGGATATCTGTTATCCGGTGTCCAGCCAAACCACTATCCATTTCTTCACTAGTTCAAACTTTGTTTTATCGTCTTGTCCTACATTCAATTTCTAGTGACTTTTTGATACAGTCAACGTTGGTAGACCGCAGCCTAACATTTGAACAATTAGTCGTCCGTAATGCCCAAAAGTTTGGCCACCCCTGTCGTATATGAGTAATTATTCTGCTCGTGATCGTGACACAATTAATTATGACTTTGGCGTCTTCTATTAAACGTCACGGACTGCATTGATCAAGCAGGCATTTTAAATTGTTCCTGACATGATCAAATTTGACGATAATGATATTGATTCAGTAGCTTGACAACAGGAGGAAAAAAATCCACTGGACGATGCGAAACCTGCGGTTGAGCATCAAGGAAAAACTTGAACGAGGATTGCAACAATCAAAGGTTGCAGCCCAAGCTCAATGTCTATAAACGGATTGTTGAAAACCTTCGGACAAGAGATTTCGTACAGAGGGCATCAAAGGCAAATATATGACAATGGTATTCGGTACTCTTCGTACTGTACGCCCCACATAATGAGATCCGATCTAGATTAGAAGACGACAGAATTAACATTCTCTGTGTCCTTAAGTATTACTTTAACCAACAAAAAATTGCAAAATGTTTTTTTTTGTAAACAAGAAAATTAGATATTTTAAAGTATGTTTTACCGGTGATTTACCGGTTTTACCGGTAATGAAATTTTCATTACCGAATAAACGGTTACTGAAATTTTGGCACGGTAATGCAATCCCTAAATCGGTCCAATCAAAACGAGGCAGTTAGGGCGTTTAGATAACGCTTAACATTTTACAGTTATTCAATTGTTTTTCTAATGAAGGATAACATTTTATTAATTGCGATGGATGCGTATAAATATTCCCTATCATTTGATGCAAACATCTTTCAGATCCAGTAAGAAATGTTCGAGTTATAAGCATTCGAAATCTTTCATTTTTTCCTGCATGTTCTGTGTTTAGGTTTTCAATTTGCCCCCCATATATTCCGGTTAGACGTAGTCCCACGTCAAAAAAAAAAATTGATGCCAAATGTCTTAAAATCTATAATTGTCTTGTCCTAACAGATGCACACAGTTGCAGCGATAAGAATGAAACATCGCGAGAATGGCCGTTATAGAAAATCGTTTCCCGACTCTCGGTTAAACCCGTCAACAAAGCTAGGAGCTTGTTGCATCAGAACAGAGCCGATGCGCACGAGAGCAAATACGAATGGTAACTAAAAGTATCGAAGGTGTGCTCTTCACATGTACAGGAGATGAACAAATTCTAAGTTCCACGCAACGAAAACAAGCAACACGCACAAAGCCAAACACTGATGGCTAGAAGCGACCTATAATCATTTGCACTCTTCTCTTTTTTTCACCTGCTTTGCCATTGCTGAGATGGTTAATTTTCACATATTCATTAATACTTTGTACATCGCGATGCACGTAAGATTGTATTTTGTATATATATATATATATATATATATATATATATATATATATATATATATATATATATATATATATATATATATATATATATATAATATATATATATATATATATATATATATATATATATATATATATATATATATATATATATATATATATATATATATATATATATATATATATATATATATATATATATATATATATTCCATGCCAAAAAAATATTGTGGTTCTCAGATTTTCGTCAAAAGTGGTAATTTTGTTCTTTATCGCAAAACATTAGACTTGTATTTTTTTTATTTTTTCATTAGGGTGCCCATTTCCATTTTAGGGTGATCCAAAAAATCATTTTATCCATTTTTTTCCCAAAATGACTTTTTTCAAAAATTTATAACATTCGAACCACTGAACCGATTTAGATGATCGATATATTAAATTGAAGCCAATGAGCTTTAATTGAGAAATATTGATCTTGCAGATAATATAGATCCTATTTTGTAGTCGTTTTTTTATGGTTTTAATGGCTTTAGACTAGGGGGCGCTATATTTTTAAAAATATTTTTTCTTGAAAGCTGAATTTTTTACATAAAATATCTCGATATCAGAGATGCTATTTTTTCCGTTTTTGAAATATAATTTTTCAAAACTAATCGATGGTTCGAAAAGCAAATTTTCCCCATTTTTCCCACTACAAAAAGTCATAACTTTTGAACTATTGGACCGATTCATATCATCGACATATCAAATTGAAGCTTACGAAACTTTACTTTTGCGAAAAAAATTGAATTTTTGTTTTTGTAATTATTGATTGAGTTTGTTTTTCATAGTTTTCTCGGTTGAAGATAGGAGCGCTATATTTTTTTATATTTTTTATGAAAAGCTGAGGATTATTTACCTAACATATCTCGATATCAGAGATGCTATAATTATCGTTTTTAAGTTATAATTTTGTAAATTTAACATGTTTTAAGTCTTCGATCAATATTCCTATGTGACTAAACTAGACCTATGCGACTAGAATCCAATCTTCCCGCATTTTTTTTCAAATTTTGCTTATTGGCTTCAATTTAATATATCGATCATCTAAATCGGTTCAGTAGTTCAAGTGTTATGATTTTTTGCAGAAATTTATTTTTGGACAAAGGGGGAAAATGATTTTTCGAACCACCGGTTAACTTTGAAAAATCATATCTAAAAAACGAAAAAATAGCATTTCTGATATCGAGATATGTTATGTAAAAAATCCTCAGCTTTCAAGAAAAATATAAAAAAATATAGCGCCCTCTAGTCTAAAGTCATAAAAAAATAAAAAAATAAAAATGAAATACGGGCCCAATGTTTTGCGATAGAGAACAAAATTAGCACTTTTGACGAAAATCTGAGAACCACTATATCGGTTTTGCATGGAATGGCTGTATATATACCCGGCAAACGTTGTTCTGCCTTAAAAAATATTTCTAGTGAATATGTTAGTTGTAAAATAAAAAAATTACTTATGTGTTGTAAGTGTGTTTAAATGTTTCAACGATCTACACATCCATTCATACACATACATACGCGTTGTTAATTTTTATAAAATCAGCATTTCTTCGTTGATATATTGGACATCCACAAAGGCTTGCGGTCTTGTCGTTGATGAAATTTAGAAGAAAATGCAGTGTGTATTTTCCATCCGCCATGCAAGGCTATACAAGTTTTAGATCACCACACGGCCATGAACCATGTCTGTGGTAACAATATCGAACAGTAACCCATATTTCGTCATAAGCAGACCAGAAAGCGAATGTAAGTTGTTGAAAATAGAATGAAAATTTTTATTCGATGTTGTTCAAATGCTTAGAACACGTAGTCCTGACCTGACCCTAACTATTTTTCAATAAATCTCCTCGCATTTCAGCAAAACAATCTTATCTAGAACAGAAAATAATTATCAGAGACAATTTTCGTTCAACATTTTCCCTACCTGCAGAGAATGTAATTTTTCATTAATTGTGAATAACCGTATCCTCTCTTTCGTCTGTAATGTTGTCAGGGCAGTACTTATGTGTATGAGTTCCAAACTTCATACACACCAGATGGGCCAACCAGAAAGTCTGCCGGGCCGCAGGTTGAGTATTAAAACTGTATTAAAACTATGGAAAAATGTCATGCGGTGAGTCAAATATTTTTAATGTGATGAATAGAGCCTCTTATTCTTCAAAAACCTGTGAAATATTGTTATACCCAACAAGTCTGCAACAAAAATAAAAAGTGTTTTACAGATATGTCTGTAAATTTACAAACATATTTGTAAATCTGGCATCTCTGGTGGTCTGAAAATTCATTGCAAGAAATCGCTTGAAAACATGCCTAAATTTGCTTGAAAATTAAGTGGATTGAGTCCGCACCACTTAGGGGTTCACAGTGCGAGGGGAAACATAAAACACAGAACGAGCAGAATAAGTGATCTTTGTTGTTTCGGGCACAGGAAGATTCTGAGAATTTTCCTCAGAGGAAATAAAATACTTATACGTTAGCGACAGCTTACTTACTATGCAAGGGTGGATTTTACTTCGCAAATATTCTCTTTTCGATATCCCCCTTCGTTGTTTGTATTCTAGCGGCTGCATAAGTTGCCCGTTATTGATAGCTCTGTTCGGGAAAGCACACAAATGGACAGAACAAATGTATGGGGAAATGGGAATGCTTCCAATTTTCATCAATTTACACCATATACAGACTATGGGATTGTAATATATAGCATATCAAACAAATCTTAGAATATTTCCGATTCGATCGGTATGCAAATCGTTCAAATCCGTTCGCAGCAAAAATAGTTATTATCGTTAACTTTATTTCATGAAACGTGTTTTCTGATTTGGTACCCTTAATGAAAGACGTAGTCCTACTTCAAAATCTTGAAATGTTGAAATTTTTTTTGGAAAATTTAGAGACTCACTACTACTTTAGTTCGTATTTAAATGTGTTTCTACGTCTTTTCTACTTATGTGTGATATTTTTTCAGAATTTTAGCAGCAATGCTGCGCGATAGAAAAAAATATATATTTATAAATTTTGTTATTTTTTTAGAATTTTGAGACTCAGTACTGGTTTAATCTCTATTTAAATATGTTCGTATGTTACCGTAGAACCAGATTGAAAAACTCTCACTTTTCTACAAAATTAACCTCAATTTCTCGTTCGTGAATTACAATAAATTTCTAATTCTTAGATCATCTTTAGTTCTCAATCAGTTCCAATAATCCATGCTTGCCCTTACTGATTTTATAAATTGATTCCAAATTACCCAACTACCACATTGCTTTTGATGCAAAACCAGCAGATAAAACCATTTCCAACGCTGTGGGTCCAAAAACCAATGTGGAAGCTAATCCCATGGGTTTCACTATTTCAGGAGAACTTCTCTGATAAAAATAAATTCTACTTGAATAGAATTTACAATCGAAACCCTGTAAAGAAATTATGAGGAGTGATCGTACGAATAGTAGATGCAGCTTACAAGCAGTATTTGTGTTATGAAGAGCTTAAACGAACAATATCCTCTGCGTAGAACAAGATAAAGGAAGTGGGGGCATAGTGGTCACCCTAAGGAATATGCCAATTTCCGGCGTCCACATACTTCAATTCGCGTTTTTCGAAGAAGATTATAGTTCAACTCATTGTTGTTCAAGATAGCAAACGGCTTTTTTTCTCTTATAGTCCCAATTTAAATTTTCTCATGCATATAAAAACGTAGTAAGAAACACTTAACGTTCCGCATAATGAGGCTTGGTTTAGTTGGAGTGGCATATTTTCCTAGGGCCAAAGCCACAAAAGAAAAGCTCTCCAAGAGCAGAATGCGAAGAGGTATATCAGCTTTAGTAAATAGAACATTGTAAGTCGTTATTTACCTATGACCACTTTGCCCCCAAACATCAAAGTGAGTGCTATGCTAATTAATCGCTGAGATTAAAGAAAATATCTGTTCAGTTCTCCAAACTGATAATTTGTCCAACATATCTAAAACTAAATTTCACGAGAAATTCCTTAGATACCATGCGGACAGAACTACGGCCGAATGGCTATCGAGAGAGCAATTTCTGTTTTTATCTATATTTTGACATATTTTGACAAATTTTGTAAAGGAGTGAGAGTTTTTCCATCTGGTTCTATAGTTATGAAATACTGGAATTGCAATTTTTTGAATGTTTCGCGCCTGACCACAACAATAAATAAAGTTCAAATGGCCCATCTTATAAATGAAGATAGTTATTATATCCTACACTAAAGTGACCAGATGGTCCGAGGTCTAACGCAGGACACCAACAAAAAAATTGTGTATTCACGTTATATTAACATAAGGCTCAGTGTAACGAGTCTCATTTATTCATGGAATTCTTAACATTGCAATTAAATCTAATCACAATTATTTCTTTCAACATATCGGCACATAGTTGTAATTTTTCGGTGGTACAGATTTTGTTTACGCTTGAACAAACTCGCTCAGTCGGAGCATTGAAGCCTGGCAAGCATGATTCGATTTCTATAATTTTCTTAATATTACCGAATGGAATATTTGAAAATTCGATGCCATTTTTCAACGATTATAGTGTTAACGTATGCATGAAAAAAGGGACTAATTTAGATAGCGATGAAAAGAAAACTAGAAAAGATAATTCTATGGAACATTTATTTCTTGAATCTTTATTAAGGCTTCAACAAAAGATATTCAACGCTGTTGATTCGCAGCAGCCATGGCGAAAACAGTGAAGCAACTTGATCATTTTCCATACTGATATAAGATGGACATAAGATGGATATCCTGAGACACTTCGTGCGCACCGGATATAGCCAATTTGGTATTTACAACATCCTCTCTCTGCCCCTTTTTAAGCCGAAACAACCGGCCAAACGGTGGAGAAGAATCTGGCCAGAATGAAAATTGTATGCGGAAGCGCCAGACGAGGACAGATTAAGTAGCTGGAAGTGCTGGTGAAAAACTTATTTCCGGCGAAGCGCTATGTCGTGTTCATAATGAATGACGAAACCAACGAGACGCTAGAATCCAACGAAAGGCAGGGTACTTTACGTTCCCCACCAAGGAGGTAAGTTTTGACCTCAAATATATATTTCACACCAAGTTCTCGAAAAAGGTCCTTCTCTGGCCGACGATGTGCGAGAAGGAAATGTCCAAACCGCTCTTCTTTCGAGTCTTGTGGAGAACGGGGAGATATACCGCCTTCATAAAGAGGTTTCAGAGCTGCTAATTATGCCAAGAGATCACTGGAGGAGATTGATCGGCTGGAGATAAACATTGTAGTGAAGACCGCCAACCTTATCAACATCCCACAGCTGCGAAGGATAGAAAAAAATTGGGCGTACTTCAAACGAAAGTTCAATAATTTCATGGCCAAAACGGAGAGACCGCCAATGCCGCGAAAAGATTAAAGAACATTCTGACTACCATCTTTGAATCGGTTCCGGCCTTAAGGCAGCCCGGCACTTTGTTTACGATACATCTTCAAACATCTCTGCCTCTTCCTATCTAGCATCCACTAGTTCTTCCGGCTTATTTAACACGTTGAGCTCCGACCGAGCTAGAGGACCGAGAATGAAATTTTCGTCTGACTCACGTCGGTTCTTGCGGATCGATAGAGCATTTCTATAAAAATCATTTTCACATGTTCGTTCCCAGTTGACACTCTCTAATCAAAAAGTTCACTTTCGGTGCGATGAAACTGGCTCAACGTGATAATCAACGGATTCATTGGAAGCGCTTTTGAACAGTTTGTCAAATAAGTGTTTTTTTGTGGGTCATCTATTTATGATTATCAACATGACCAAATTGTAATATTGAAATATATCGATATCGCGGGACATTATCGCTTCTTTTGCCAAATGCGGGACGTTTCGCAGAACGCGGGAAACTTTGTCGAATTGCGGGACTGTCCCGCGTAACGCGTCTGGTCTGGTCAGTTTATCCTACACTCTATACTTCTATTTAACCGGCCTCTTACATGTCCATGAAAACTTCATGAAGAATGAAGTGGTTCTATAGGTATGACACGCATTGCAAACGAATCTTCTAATTTACAACACAGACCTGCTTTTACAAGTTGATGTATTTTATATTGTTATAGTCTCATCGCAGACCAAAAGGAATACCGCCGCCACGTCCATCCGAGATTCTTCGAATCACAAACACGTGGCATAAAGGGTGTGTCACATCAAATTGCATCACGGAAAAAACGCTGTAGAAATTTAATTTTTAGGAATTATATCTTCTGCTTTCGCTTATAATCAGATAAGAGTGTATAGATCACGTTGGCCATGCTTCACTGTCAATTTTTCGTAAATTTGGAAGAATGTCGTCGAACGAAAAAGAGCGTCGTGAATTAATCCTGTGCACTCATTTCGAGAATCCGGAGTTGTCACATCGGGACATCGGTAAGATGCTGGGAATCGTCCAATCCACGGTCAGCAGAGTACTAAAACGATACTTTGAGAACCTAACCATCGACCGGAAGGTGAAGAACGGCAAAAATGGATGCTCCGTCAGTGAAAAAGATCACAAGCGCGTAGTTAAGCAGTTTAGACGTGATCCGAGAAGTTCGGTCCGGGATGTCGCCAATAAGCTGAATTTGTCAAGTTCATTCGTCCAGCGCACCAAGCAGCGGGAGGGCCTGCGTACATACAAGGTTCAGAAGGCTCCTAACCGCGACGAAAGGCAAAACATGGTGGGGAAGACGCGAGCCCGGAAGCTGTACACTGAAATGCTGACGAAGCCGCATTGCTTGGTAATGGACGACGAAACCTACGTCAAAGCGGACTTTCGTCAGCTGCCGGGCCTGTTGTTATTCACCGCAGAGGACAAATTCAGCGTTCCGGAGGAGATTCGCAAGCAGAAACTATCCAAGTTTGCCAAAAAGTACATGGTGTGGCAAGCGATCTGCTCTTGCGGAAAGCGGAGCGCCCCCTTCGTGATGACCGGCACGGTAAACGGGCAGGTTTACCTTAAGGAGTGCCTACAGAAGCGCTTACTACCACTATTGAAGCAGCACGAGGGTCCGACCATCTTCTGGCCGGATCTCGCTTCGTGCCACTATTCAAAGGACGCGTTGGAGTGGTACGAAGCCAACGGGGTCACCTTCGTGCCAAAGGAAATGAACCCGCCCAACGCGCCGGAGCTTCGCCCAATAGAGAAATATTGGGCGATTATGAAGCAGGCCCTCCGGAAGAACCTAAAAGTTGTCAAATCGGAGGCGAACTTCAAGAGAAAATGGATTTCTGTTCAAAGAAAAATACAACCTGACGTTGTACAGAACCTTATGGACGGGGTAAAGAGGAAGGTGCGAGCATACGGGCTTGGGCTCGAAGTATGAATAAAAAGAAAATGCCAAAAGTTGTTCAATAGTTTTTATTTTACTGTCTAAAATTTTCAAAAGGATCGGTCTACTGGGCGAATTTCTACAGCGTTTTTTCCGTGATGCAATTTGATGTGACACACCCTTTATTGCACGGATTTTTAAACACATTGCCCAAGGAAGACTCCTGGACACATTCCCTTCCATTTTTTAATTTTAACTTTGTTTCGACGCGACTTTTCAGCGTATTGCTCCTTTGTGTCATCACACCCTCCCTCTCGCGCTCTGTGTGTTGCTTAAGTATTATCCACCCGACGGGGCTGAATCCAAAATCGAGCAAGCGGACTATTAGCATACATTTATTATGCATAAAATGTAATCCCAAATTGGGAAAAGACGATCCCAACAGTCATCTTCAACGATGGTGACCAGTGGTGTATACATATCTATGTTAAGCAAAAGCTTTGAATTCGCACCGACTCCAACAATGGTTTTGGTCCTCGGTGGAGTGCGCTCGTGTGATGTACACGGTGCAGACAAAAGGGGGTCGTTCAATAAATTACGACCATGTCCGACGGACGGGAACCGGAGGGTAACTCGATCGGGGAATTGAATTCCAGCCGTGCATATTTAATGTTCTCTTGCAATCGTTTTCAATCAGGCCTTGTTGTCATGTTGTGTTCTGTTGGAAACGCGATGTGGTGGGCCACTGGCCCACTAATTGTCACGCCCCTTGGAATCCTAAAAGAGCAGTCACTCAAGAGCTAACAGCTGATAAGGCATGGGAAGCTATTTTTTTCTCTCCGTCCGTCCAGAATGAGGCTGATGAGATGTCTCATTGGTTGCTGTTCGGATTTCTTTTTTTCCTTTTCGCTTGCTCTTCTCATCATGTCAACAAACGTTTCCTTTGCCAGAAGTACGGCACCAGTAAAATGGCACCAAGCAGCACGAATCCAATTTTTACGCTCTGTCAAAATCTCGTTTTCGACGAAATCTTCAAACATACACACATATCAGACACCCACTCATCCTCCGACTGACAAGGTAGCACAGAGGGCAATTGCTTCTTGCCGCTCCGTCTAATGGGGGAGAAAATTGCAACCCGAAACCGCACATACATGGTTGGTCCATGAAACATTTACCCCCCACCGGAACGGTATCAGATGTTGTGTACACACACTCATATCTTGGAACAAGTTGATCGATCGCTACGCTCTTCGAAGTAATTTCGGAGTTTTCTTCCACCGGAATATGACGATGACGAGGGCAATTTGCAAAACGAAAGAAGATTGAATGGAATGCTCCCGTCGGAATGTCCTGGAATGTAAGAAGCGTAGTGATGGTAAAATTACTTCTCGCGCTGCTGCTGATAACGAATGCAGGGTTCCACCATTTATCAAGAACAAACCAAACGCTGGCGAAATTCGTTCTAGATACTAACTAGACCAAAAGCGGATATCCTTTTCCATGCATAGGTGGAAAAACAGCGGAAACCGAAAATTCACTTTGCTGCGCCCCGAAATCGGACGATCCTTCCCGGTAAACCCACAGCCACTTATTGTATCGGAAGCGGAAATGAAGAGACGGTGTCCGCTATCTCTCGCTAAGCTTGTACCGGTATAACTCCGTGGAGCGCTCCGCTGCTACGAAACGGTGTAGGGCAGGATGATGTAAATCGGCCCCCGGGACAAGTTGTTTCGATTTATCGTGAACTACCCCTAACACCACCCTCAGCACCATTCCTCGCAGCCGTTTGCTTGAAGGGGTCTTTGTTTTGCGTCTGTTTTCCCCGGAGTTCTTCCGCGAGTCGAAGCAATAAAACGTATCGAGCGTGTTATTGGATAGCTGGTTTAAAGGAGGTGTAGGGGTAGGGAAGGACGATTCGCTTCCGGTGGGGCTAATGTTTATGTGTTTCTTTTTTCGGTACCAGGGATAAGTACTCGTTTGTAGTTATCAGACCATAACAGGAAGTAGAAGGGTAATCAGCTTCGTTCGAATATTGCAACTCATTAAGCATGATGAAAGGAATGCCGTAAACGAGAGTTATGGTTCGGCTTTCGTTGTTGTTATTGCTTAATGTGGAAGCTGTGGAATGTAAGAGGAAAACATATTGCTTAGGGGAATGCTTCGGGCGTCGGTGTTTTGATATTCCATTGTTTTAATGCTCGCGGAAATGCAGGGATACGCTACGATTTGTTTCTTTATGATTTTGTTACCAGAAATGCTTCCCTAGCGGTTGTTTATGTTGAATGGATGACGGTGATGTAATGTTTTTCTTTTTTCTGTCTTTCCGTCCGGTCTGTCTCTCCGTTCTTATGCCATTTTGTCATTTTGTCATTCTGTCTTTCTGTCTTTCTGTCTTTCAGTCTTTCTGTCTTTCTGTCTTTCTGTCTTTCTGTCTTTCTGTCTTTCTGTCTTTCTGTCTTTCTGTCTTTCTGTCTTTCTGTCTTTCTGTCTTTCTGTCTTTCTGTCTTTCTGTCTTTCTGTCTTTCTGTCTTTCTGTCTTTCTGTCTTTCTGTCTTTCTGTCTTTCTGTCTTTCTGTCTTTCTGTCTTTCTGTCTTTCTGTCTTTCTGTCTTTCTGTCTTTCTGTCTTTCTGTCTTTCTGTCTTTCTGTCTTTCTGTCTTTCTGTCTTTCTGTCTTTCTGTCTTTCTGTCTTTCTGTCTTTCTGTCTTTCTGTCTTTCTGTCTTTCTGTCTTTCTGTCTTTCTGTCTTTCTGTCTTTCTGTCTTTCTGTCTTTCTGTCTTTCTGTCTTTCTGTCTTTTTGTCTTTCTGTCTTTCTCTCTTTCTGTCTTTCTGTCTTTCTGTCTTTCTGTATTTCTGTATTTCTGTCTTTCTGTCTTTCTGTCTTTCTGTCTTTCTGTCTTTCTGTCTTTCTGTCTTTCTGTCTTTCTGTCTTTCTGTCTATCTGTCTTTCTGTCTTTCTGTCTTTCTGTCTTTCTGTCTTTCTCTCTTTCTGTCTTTCTGTCTTTCTGTCTTTCTGTATTTCTGTATTTCTGTATTTCTGTCTATCTTTCCAACTTTTCGTCTGTCACCAGTTTGTTGAATCTTTTGATATTTTGATGTTGGACAAGAATACTCATAACAATTAGGTCAATCAAGCACTACGGAAAGTATTACATTTGAAGAATGGTTGAAATTCGCTCCACGCGTTTCTCGATCGTTCAAAAACTGCCAGCACTCCATTAGTCTCACTAAATTTCCCCTGTGTATATCTCTGAACAATTCTCCGCTGTTTTCGAATCCCACCGCTCAATCAGGATGAGTGTTTCCCACAGTTTCACTGGGTTTTTTTTTCTCTCCAACGTGCAAAAGGTAGTCCAACACAGTGACAGACATACCGTGCACCTACCTATACACACTTCGAGAGGAAGAGCGACGGAAGTGGCGTTGTTATGCAAATTTGTAAGTGATTTGAATATTCCATGCTCGGCGCGCTGTTCATCCATGATCGGTGCCTAGTCTGCGTGTGTGCTGTTGTTGTTCCACCACATGCAAAACACTCAATGTTTGTCCGGTTTGCACTTGCACAATCCTTCGCAAACGTTGGCTAATGGGTGGAAGGGCGTATCTTTGAATAATTTAAGACCAACAAGAGTAGCGTTGCTTCACCCTTTGCAAGGATTGACCGTGTGCGCCTCAACGTTCATCAGGACGATCCTGTTGAGCTGCTGCTGGGTGACAAGGAGAGACTGCTCTTTTGACTCGAACACCGAACTTCAAGCTCACCTTTTGACAGTCTCTTTCTCAATGCATATCATCGCCCGTTATGAATCCGCCTAAAATTACCTCGGAACAAAGGAGCGGAGAAGACGAACCCACTTTCCTGGTTTGCGAATTCGTCCTGAATCCTCGTCGGCTGAGAAGTGGCACAAATGAATATTAGGATGGAATTATTCACAACGATAAGCTGATGCTGCTCTTCCGTTTCTGCGGGACGTTTTCATACAAGATAAATAGCGAGTGATATGGGGGAGGCATTCGGGGCTGAAGACAGTGCTCCGGAAGTGTAACATTTGCACATTTCATTAGAATAATATCCAGGAATAATTCAAATTCGGGTGAATCGTAAAAGAAAATTGGGTTCGTTGTATTGCGGGTGGATGGTTAGCAGAAGGGTGCTACAAATGGGCATCAATTGGTGGCGGCCAGATCCCTGTGGAGTGTCAAAACGAAACATTTAATTCTCCATTTGATGCGATTATTTTCCAACTCTTTTTGCTTTGCCGTGCATCATTGCCAAAAGCAGACGAAGAGCATTCGGTACCAGTATAAACACAAAACCTGACAGAACAATAATTAATTAACACGTCGAGTGCCACGGTCTCATAGCGACTCT
>NW_026599905.1:0-59993 GCF_029784135.1 Toxorhynchites rutilus septentrionalis
GATTGGAAAGCGTTGAGAAGTATCAAAGCAAACCCTGATGCCGGTACCGCTCGTAGTACTGTTCGAAGAATCCGTCTGCGAGCAGGTTTTTGTTCGTATCGAGCAAACAACCAACTAAACAGAACGATGAAACATAGTCTGAATTCCAAAACTCACGCTCGGAGATTTTAGAGCATGTCTGCTAGGAATGCATCCCGGACAACATTAGGAAATGTTCCTAGCTTTCTACTCTCTACTTCATACTATCTATTCTATTACTCTCTACTCTTCACTTCCTACTTTCTACTCTTTACTCTTTACACTCTACTCCCTCCTCTGTATTTCTCACCCTCTACACTGAGGGACGATAGAAAAATGTTTTACTCAAAAAATCAATAAATTTGTGGTACACCTTTTCTTGAATGGTATGGTTCCCAGAGGAACTTTTACCGTCTCAACGAAGTACTACTTGCCTACATTTTAGTAATACTTAGTGAGGATTTCTTATGCCAAATAACACACCTTGAATGTGTTCTGAGTGGCGAGCTCTAGAATACGTGTGACCACAGCAAATCGGATGAAATTTCATTAATGAACGGGAATCGAACACGAACCTCCGGCAGAATATATTTCACGTTAACCTCTCGACCATGGGAACACGATGTGTCTTACTCCTACTCAGCGAATTCAGGAAAAAACTTCACTTTACGGGATAATTGGATTGTACTGTCCATGTATAAAGAAAAACACCGTCCACGTATATTTTAAATTTTTTTTATTTGAAATAAGCTAAATTTGTTTTATTCTACATGTATATAAGCAGCAAAGAATACATTGTTAAAGATTTTAAATAACATCCAAGTTTGTCCAAGTAAATGCATCCCTCGGTGTGGTCTTCCATCTATAAAGATAAATTCTATTAAAAAAATGCAAATAGTATACATGAGGTGAATACTTACATCGAATATCACTTGTGTTGCTTGATCCTACTCTCCTCAGGATTCGCTGGTTCGCAGTCTTCAACTTGCTTGAACGGTACCTCAGAACATTTCATGTAAGAAAAAAAAAACATTAGCTAAATATTAAACGAAAAAGTTCACTAATTAAATGATACGAGATTAACGATCTAAACTAAATAAGAAATCCATAACAGGCGACTGAAAACATGACATAAAATAAAACATTAATCTCAACAACAAAAATTGCAACGAAACACCCAATAGTATACAAATATCATAACAATAAAAATGGTAACATCTGAATATTAAAGAGGAACAAAAAACGAACAATTGAATATCCCAAAAAATCAACTAAACTCATAACAATAGCTAAAGTAGAATCTGCACCATGGAATTGTATAACAAAAACAACACAAAACAAAACAACAACTCGCAACAAGAAGAAAATCAAAAATAATACACACAATACAACTCAACACAACAAACATTCACCCCCACATTTAGTTCATATAATTAATTTAAAATGAGCTGATAACCGATTCCGCTACTTCGCCCACCATGAACAGTAGGAACCGGAAGCAGAATCGATTTATTAGGCTTACGCCTTTTTTTGCCTTCAATAGCTGATTCTCCTGCTGTAGTTTTTTGTTCTCTGCCTTCATTTTGCAGAGATCTCTCTCAGCTTTTAACTTCTTAAAAACTGCATAGTCGATCTCTGACATATTGCTTGGTTCCCAGTCGAACACATCTTCGTTGTCATCCTCTAGATGTGTCTCACTAGGAACAAGCTGTGGCGGAGTTATATCCTCAATCCACTCTTCGGTTGGATCAATCCAATTCCCAAACCATACCTGGGTGTCCCTGGGAACCAGTTGTGGCGGCGTTACGTCCTCGATCCACTCTGCGCTCGGATCATTATAGTTGAAATACCACACTTGATGCTTTTCTACCGTTTTTTGATTGCTTGCATTTCCAATACCCTGTAAAAAAGATATTATTAGAATAGCTACACTCTCTGAAACGATTTTCCTTACCTTATTTGAAGAACGACGTTTTTCCGCCCTAACTCCAGTCTCCTGAGTGGCCCAAGAGCATTTGGGAATCTTTGATGGTGTGGGAATCCTCGAAGTAATTGGTCCTCGCTCCATTTCGGCTTCTGGTGATGATAATAGCTGCTTCTCTCATGTAACTATAATCATCAGTGAGCAAAATCGTCGCATCAACAAAATGCTTGCTTCGATTGAAAATTAAAATTCGGAAAATAGGATCCCGGCCTACCCTTGCATAAATTTTCATTCTGACATTATTTTATTGTTGTGTTTCATGCGTAGCTTGTAAATATCTTTCTCCCAAGAATTGAATGGGAAGTGAATTCCCATCGAAAAACGGTTCAGAGTGTTCTTCAAAGCAAAACTACATCGACCAGAAAGACATGGGGCGTACAATGACTTCCTTGCGCTTGCAACCAGTGTGGATAAAATCGCTTCATTACTCGCCCTGTCAACTGGAAAAGCTCTACCAAGTAATTTTGAATGTGATGCGAAATAAATTCTTCGTTTTTTTGTTGCATAAAAATAAGAATGGAAACATGGTTGTGAACTTTTTTAGATGCTGTAAGTGCGAACCACAACATAGAACATGGAATTTCTAGGAAGACTTGCAATGCAGCGTGTTAGAAACTGAACACTATTCAAGAAATTGATTGATTCGATAACATATTAAATTTTCTTAATTGATTCTACAGGGAATCAAGTGCTTCATTATTATTTTAGTTGTAACACGTGTACAAAAAGATTGGATTATATAATTTGGTAACCCACTATTCTCTAAGGGAAAACAGAATTAAAAATTTCTAATGATTAGCCGGAAAATAATTCGGAACGGTACAACCAAAACTTCACCGGAACATACTTTTTGAAAATTTAACATTCCAGAATAAGCTTCCCGTCTCCGATATCATTCTTGGAAACTATCAAAAGCTCGTTGAAATATATCAATATGTCCCGAGTTTTGTGCGGAGTGCTTCATATTGCGAAACAATTCGATCAAATCGTCCAAGATAATTGCAGGAACTCCATCCAACATAGGTCATCCGGTATCCTTAGTGTATGTTCCGTTTACCGTTCCATTTGGTAACATCGTATCCATTGTGCACGATTGGTAGCACCCATAACCATGTGTCTCCATCATGGTGGTCGCTTCGTGATCAGAAGGGTTCACAGTTAGCAGAATGGAATCGATTTCATCGGTGAATATAACATATAGTTGGATATTTACTGCTAACGAGAAAACGGCGGGTACTTATTTTTGTTGTATTGTTACATCTAGATTAATACTTGGAAGTACTTGATGTTTGAAATACAGAATAGAGATCGATATTTTACCTGGTAGTCCATACAGCACTACCCCTTAAGGTGCCTGATAATGCGATGAAGTCGAAAGCATATCTCGCTTACATACAGGGGAAATTATACTCTTCTTAATCTCCCGACATACATGATCCAGTCCAGCAATGCTATTCCAACTCGTAATCATTAAGATCGCTCAGTGTCGACTTTTACATATTGGGACCCATTCTGGAGGTTAAATAAGTTAAGAATTCTTCAACGTTGGGAAGGGATTGCATTGTGTCTTGCGTATTTTGAAACACGTTATATTCCTCCAATTGCAAAGTATTATCATTTTATATGTTTAGGCGATAAATCCATTCATAATAATTATAAAACAGAATATACTCAATGTTTAAGCAATCAAGAAATCACCCTCATCATTTATATAATGAAAATAGAAATTAGCTAAAGCACTTGACTCTCAGGTATCTAGAGAGATACATATTCTCAGACGGAGGAATACAATCCATCTTATCCTTCTTGAGAATCTTATACTTACATTTTCTGAATTTTCTTCGTTTTTTCGATAGCCTTCTCTTTGCTGTTTTGGTCAACGAAATTCGCGGCACAAAGCTGTACAAAGCCATCTCAACGGTAAATGAAATGAACGATAGAATCGACAAACTTGCACAAAGGATGTTTACAAAAATGTCCAATTATTTGTGTCACACACAAAGTTAATAGTCAAAAATAAACTGTTATCAAAATTGATGAGGGTTACTCCAATGCATCGCGGATTCAGAGCTGATGTACTCAAAACAAATGATTATGATCTGATTCAGGGAAACATCGACTGCACTTCGCTGTTAAGTTGCCTTTACATAACTCCCGCCGTCGTAATTTACGCTCACAGATTTTCCTGTATATTCGTCCCTCACGAAGCAACTACGGACATAACGTGCCCATGCGAAGGATGTGCCGAATCTTCAACAGATGCTACGATGTGTTTGACTTCAATGTTTCGCGTTACAAAAATAAGTGTAGTTATCGTAGTGTTCTTAATTAATGTGTATAGCGCTAGTATATTTTTTGTCATTGGGGTGAATATTTTACCTGTTGACTAAATAAATAAATAGTAATGTATGATATATTTATCATCAATATGAGTATAGGAACACATTTATTTTATTTTGATTGTAATTTGGATGAATTGGGTTACTTAATGAACATTATTTAATGATGTTTCTGGGACGCTGCGATTCGTTCTAGTTTATGAAAAAACTTTTTAATCCGATGTTATAAAACCACGTAAACGTTACAGTTTATTACACTTTACAAACAAAATAAATACCATTGCCAAATTAGTTGATTTGACTTTCACCTATCTCTGCCACTTCAAGGATTACCAAACCTTAATTCTTATAATCGATGTAACATTGAACAATCTGAAGGATATCAGGAACCGTCCAAAAACCTCGTGGTTTTTAAAAAACCAATTATATATTTTTTATTCATGTTTACTCAGTATTAAAATTAGAAGCATGTAACCTGTTTTGTTATTTGTTTGTTGAAAAATACTGCAATTATTGTCACGCTAGCTTTAATGTCACGTAGTGCCTCGTCAAATACATTAGCGCCTATGTCAGTGGTCTAACAATTCATAGCGCGCTGGGCATAGTTCCAAAGCCGCATAGAGAGTTGCCACAATGATATTAGGTTAGCTGAGGTCAGTTAACTGGCTGGTGAGAAACGAGAGCTTCAGTAATGACAATCTTGTTTGCATTAATATGACATTCAATGGCAACAATGTTTCTAATAAAATTAAAATATAGTTTAATATCACAGACAGACATAACTCATTGAACGATTTCCTACTCGCTAAGCTCAAAGTACTTTTCTTTTAAAAAACTGCACATGCCTAACAACAGATGAATTTTACCAAAAAAATGGCAAACAAAACGAGCGAAATTCGTTAACTGGGCTCAACCTGGTTTGACACGAAAATTACTCACACAGATGAAATAGAGTACAGAATCACGGTATTTTATTCATAAAATCTAACAAATTTATAAATTTCGTTATTTCAAACCAGTTTTTTCATCTGTTTTTTTCGCACAAAAAAACGAATCTTTGTCGTGTTTGAATTCATAAAGTGCGTGAATTTCGCTCATCAAAAATGTCGAACAAGTATGTTTCATTTTCGAGTATCGTTCATGCTTCGTGCCCATAGAGGACCACTGGTCGGTTGTTGGACCTTATGGAATTGTGGAGTCCATAGTAGGCGCGACTTCCGCTGACTATGTATATCCGAATTTCCACTACACACTGCACCGCACACCGTTCATCGTAGCCTGTATCAGTCTTGTCAGCTTTCGGGGAAAGCCGTGTTCGTGTTCTGTACAGAACCTGTTTTGAGTCGCACTTTCATAGTGAGCAGACGCTCAGATAGACCCCCTTCCCTGTTAGCATACGACTAAGATCCCACCGGGGTTGGTTACCCGATTTTCATTATGGTTAGTCGTACCCCAGTCGGCACCGCGAGGAGGTAGGGATAGGAGTTACTGGACAACAAGCTAAACGACCACAGGTAGGATCAACTTTATGCCTGCATGTACACAAAGTACCGATGGTACGCTTTGTCCAGTCGTTTACCAACCAAAAACAATCGTAAAACTGTTGAATATCGCCAAAACTACCGTATGTGATGTGCTCAGACCTTTTCGTGAGCGGAACAGCGTAGTCCGAGTGGCTCAAACGAAAAGTCGTAGTGAAACTTACAATCGTCGTCAACTGGATTGGAAAGCGTTGAGAAGTATCAAAGCAAACCCTGATGCCGGTACCGCTCGTAGTACTGTTCGAAGAATCCATCTGCGAGCAGGTTTTTGTTCGTATCGAGCAAACAACCAACTAAACAGAACGATGAAACATAGTCTGAATTCCAAAACTCACGCTCGGAGATTTTAGAGCATGTCTGCTAGGAATGCATCCCGGACAACATTAGGAAATGTTCCTAGCTTTCTACTCTCTACTTCATACTATCTATTCTATTACTCTCTACTCTTCACTTCCTACTTTCTACTCTTTACTCTTTACACTCTACTCCCTCCTCTGTATTTCTCACCCTCTACACTGAGGGACGATAGAAAAATGTTTTACTCAAAAAATCAATAAATTTGTGGTACACCTTTTCTTGAATGGTATGGTTCCCAGAGGAACTTTTACCGTCTCAACGAAGTACTACTTGCCTACATTTTAGTAATACTTAGTGAGGATTTCTTATGCCAAATAACACACCTTGAATGTGTTCTGAGTGGCGAGCTCTAGAATACGTGTGACCACAGCAAATCGGATGAAATTTCATTAATGAACGGGAATCGAACACGAACCTCTGGCAGAATATATTTCACGTTAACCTCTCGACCATGGGAACACGATGTGTCTTACTCCTACTCAGCGAATTCAGGAAAAAACTTCACTTTACGGGATAATTGGATTGTACTGTCCATGTTTAAAGAAAAACACCGTCCACGTATATTTTAATTTTTTTTTATTTGAAATAAGCTAAATTTGTTTTATTCTACATGTATATAAGCAGCAAAGAATACATTGTTAAAGATTTTAAATAACATCCAAGTTTGTCCAAGTAAATGCATCCCTCGGTGTGGTCTTCCATCTATAAAGATAAATTCTATTAAAAAAATGCAAATAGTATACATGAGGTGAATACTTACATCGAATATCACTTGTGTTGCTTGATCCTACTCTCCTCAGGATTCGCTGGTTCGCAGTCTTCAACTTGCTTGAACGGTACCTCAGAACATTTCATGTAAGAAAAAAAAAACATTAGCTAAATATTAAACGAAAAAGTCCACTAATTAAATGATACGAGATTAACGATCTAAACTAAATAAGAAATCCATAACAGGCAACTGAAAACATGACATAAAATAAAACATTAATCTCAACAACAAAAATTGCAACGAAACACCCAATAGTATACAAATATCATAACAATAAAAATGGTAACATCTAAATATTAAAGAGGAACAAAAAACGAACAATTGAATATCCCAAAAAATCAACTAAACTCATAACAATAGCTAAAGTAGAATCTGCACCATGGAATTGTATAACAAAAACAGCACAAATGAAAACAACAACTCGCAACAAGAAGAAAATCAAAAATAATACACACAATACAACTCAACACAACAAACATTCACCCCCACATTTAGTTCATATAATTAATTTAAAATGAGCTGATAACCGATTCCGTTACTTCGCCCACCATGAACAGTAGGAACCGGAAGCAGAATCGATTTATTAGGCTTACGCCTTTTTTTGCCTTCAATAGCTGATTCTCCTGCTGTAGTTTTTTGTTCTCTGCCTTCATTTTGCAGAGATCTCTCTCAGCTTTTAACTTCTTAAAAACTGCATAGTCGATCTCTGACATATTGCTTGGTTCCCAGTCGAACACATCTTCGTTGTCATCCTCTAGATGTGTCTCACTAGGAACAAGCTGTGGCGGAGTTATATCCTCAATCCACTCTTCGGTTGGATCAATCCAATTCCCAAACCATACCTGGGTGTCCCTGGGAACCAGTTGTGGCGGCGTTACGTCCTCGATCCACTCTGCGCTCGGATCATTGTAGTTGAAATACCACACTTGATGCTTTTCTTCCGTTTTTTGATTGCTTGCATTTCCTCTCTCTGAAACGCTTTTCCTTACCTTATTTGAAGAACGACGTTTTTCCGCCCTAACTCCAGTCTCCTGAGTGGCCCAAGAGCATTTGGGAATCTTTGATGGTGTGGGAATCCTCGAAGTAATTGGTCCTCGCTCCATTTCGGCTTCTGGTGATGATAATAGCTGCTTCTCTCATGTAACTATAATCATCAGTGAGCAAAATCGTCGCATCAACAAAATGCTTGCTTCGATTGAAAATTAAAATTCGGAAAATAGGATCCCGGCCTACCCTTGCATCAATTTTCATTCTGACATTATTTTATTGTTGTGTTTCATGCAATATATTTCTCCCAAGAATTGTTAGTGAATTCCCATCGAAAAACGGTTCAGAGTGTTTTTCAAAGCAGAACTACATCGACCAGAAAGACATGGGGCGTACAATGACTTCCTTGCGCTTGCAACCAGTGTGGATAAAATCGCTTCATTACTCGCCCTGTCAACTGGAAAAGCTCTACCAAGTAATTTTGAATGTGATGCGAAATAAATTCTTCGTTTTTTTGTTGCATAAAAATAAGAATGGAAACATGGTTGTGAACTTTTTTAGATGCTGTAAGTGCGAACCACAACATAGAACATGGAATTTCTAGGAAGACTTGCAATGCAGCGTGTTAGAAACTGAACACTATTCAAGAAATTGATTGATTCGATAACATATTAAATTTTCTTAATTGATTCTACAGGGAATCAAGTGCTTCATTATTATTTTAGTTGTAACACGTGTACAAAAAGATTGAATTATATAATTTGGTAACCCACTATTCTCTAAGGGAAAACAGAATTAAAAATTTCTAATGATTAGCCGGAAAATAATTCGGAACGGTACAACCAAAACTTCACCGGAACATACTTTTTGAAAATTTAACATTCCAGAATAAGCTTCCCGTCTCCGATATCATTCTTGGAAACTATCAAAAGCTCGTAGAAATATATCAATATGTCCCGAGTTTTGTGCGGAGTGCTTCATATTGCGAAACAATTCGATCAAATCGTCTAAGATAATTGCAGGAACTCCATCCAACATAGGTCATCTGGTATCCTTAGTGTATGTTCCGTTTGCCGTTCCATTTGGTAACATCGTATCCATTGTGCACGATTGGTAGCACCCATAACCATGTGTCTCCATCATGGTGGTCGCTTCGTGATCAGAAGGGTTCACAGTTAGCAGAATGGAATCGATTTCATCGGTGAATATAACACATAGTTGGATATTAACTGCTAACGAGAAAACGGCGGGTACTTATTTTTGTTGTATTGTTACATCTAGATTAATACTTGGAAGTACTTGATGTTTGAAATACAGAATAGAGATCGATATTTTACCTGGTAGTCCATACAGCACTACCGCTTAAGGTGCCTGATAATGCGATGAAGTCGAAAGCATATCTCGCTTTCATACAGGGGAAATTATACTCTTCTTAATCTCCCGACATACATGATCCAGTCCAGCAATGCTATTCCAACTCGTAATCATTAAGATCGCTCAGTGTCGACTTTTACATATTGGGACCCATTCTGGAGGTTAAATAAGTTAAGAATTCTTCAACGTTGGGAAGGGATTGCATTGTGTCTTGCGTATTTTGAAACACGTTATATTCCTCCAATTGCAAAGTATTATCATTTTATATGTTTAGGCGATAAATCCATTCATAATAATTATAAAACAGAATATACTCAATGTTTAAGCAATCAAGAAATCACCCTCATCATTTATATAATGAAAATAGAAATTAGCTAAAGCACTTGACTCTCAGGTATCTAGAGAGATACATATTCTCAGACGGAGGAATACAATCCATCTTATCCTTCTTGAGAATCTTATACTTACATTTTCTGAATTTTCTTCGTTTTTTCGATAGCCTTCTCTTTGCTGTTTTGGTCAACGAAATTCGCGGCACAAAGCTGTACAAAGCCATCTCAACGGTAAATGAAATGAACGATAGAATCGACAAACTTGCACAAAGGATGTTTACAAAAATGTCCAATTATTTGTGTCACATTACCGGTCTGTCCAATTAAAGGCGAATCTCTTTACAACACTTGTCACCAACTGGGCTATAGCCCAGTTAATAGTCAAAAATAAACTGTTATCAAAATTGATGAGGGTTACTCCAATGCATCGCGGATTCAGAGCTGATGTACTCAAAACAAATGATTATGATCTGATTCAGGGAAACATCGACTGCACTTCGCTGTTAAGTTGCCTTTACATAACTCCCGCCGTCGTAATTTACGCTCACAGATTTTCCTGTATATTCGTCCCTCACGAAGCAACTGCGGACATAACGTGCCCATGCGAAGGATGTGCCGAATCTTCAACAGATGCTACGATGTGTTTGACTTCAATGTTTCGCGTTACAAAAATAAGTGTAGTTATCGTAGTGTTCTTAATTAATGTGTATAGCGCTAGTATATTTTTTGTCATTGGGGTGAATATTTTACCTGTTGACTAAATAAATAAATAGTAATGTATGATATATTTATCATCAATATGAGTATAGGAACACATTTATTTTATTTTGATTGTAATTTGGATGAATTGGGTTACTTAATGAACATTATTTAATGATGTTTCTGGGACGCTGCGATTCGTTCTAGTTTATGAAAAAACTTTTTAATCCGATGTTATAAAACCACGTAAACGTTACAGTTTATTACACTTTACAAACAAAATAAATACCATTGCCAAATTAGTTGATTTGACTTTCACCTATCTCTGCCACTTCAAGGATTACCAAACCTTAATTCTTATAATCGATGTTACATTGAACAATCTGAAGGATATCAGGAACCGTCCAAAAACCTCGTGGTTTTTAAAAAACCGATTATATATTTTTTATTCATGTTTACTCAGTATTAAAATTAGAAGCATGTAACCTGTTTTGTTATTTGTTTGTTGAAAAATACTGCAATTATTGTCACGCTAGCTGTAATGTCACGTAGTGCCTCGTCAAATACATTAGCGCCTATGTCAGTGGTCTAACAATTCATAGCGCGCTGGGCATAGTTCCAAAGCCGCATAGAGAGTTGCCACAATGATATTAGGTTAGCTGAGGTCAGTTAACTGGCTGGTGAGAAACGAGAGCTTCAGTAATGACAATCTTGTTTGCATTAATATGACATTCAATGGCAACAATGTTTCTAATAAAATTAAAATATAGTTTAATATCACAGACAGACATAACTCATTGAACGATTTCCTACTCGCTAAGCTCAAAGTACTTTTCTTTTAAAAAACTGCACATGCCTAACAACAGATGAATTTTACCAAAAAAATGGCAAACAAAACGAGCGAAATTCGTTTACTGGGCTCAACCTGGTTTGACACGAAAATTACTCACACAGATAAAATAGAGTACAGAATCACGGTATTTTGTTCATAAAATTTAACAAATTTATAAATTTCGTTATTTCAAACCCGTTTTTTCATCTGTTTTTTTCGAACTCGAGAAAAAAACGAATCTTTGTCGTGTTTGAATTCATAAAGTGCGTGAATTTCGCTCATCAAAAATGTCGAACAAGTATGTTTCATTTTCGAGTATCGTTCATGCTTCGTGCCCATAGGGGACCACTGGTCGGTTGTTGGACCTTATGGAATTGTGGAGTCCATAGTAGGCGCGACTTCCGCTGACTATGTATATCCGAATTTCCACTACACACTGCACCGCACACCGTTCATCGTTGTCTGTATCAGTCTTGTCAGCTTTCGGGGAAAGCCGTGTTCGTGTTCGGTACAGAACCTGTTTTGAGTCGCACTTTCATAGTGAGCAGACGCTCAGATAGACCCCCTTCCCTGTTAGCATACGACTAAGATCCCACCGGGGTTGGTTACCCGATTTTCATTATGGTTAGTCGTACCCCAGTCGGCACCGCGAGGAGGTAGGGATAGGAGTTACTGGACAAGAAGCTAAACGACCACAGGTAGGATCAACTTTATGCCTGCATGTACACAAAGTACCGATGGTACGCTTTGTCCAGTCGTTTACCAACCAAAAACAATCGTAAAACTGTTGAATATCGCCAAAACTACCGTATGTGATGTGCTCAGACCTTTTCGTGAGCGGAACAGCGTAGTCCGAGTGGCTCAAACGAAAAGTCGTAGTGAAACTTACAATCGTCGTCAACTGGATTGGAAAGCGTTGAGAAGTATCAAAGCAAACCCTGATGCCGGTACCGCTCGTAGTACTGTTCGAAGAATCCATCTGCGAGCAGGTTTTTGTTCGTATCGAGCAAACAACCAACTAAACAGAACGATGAAACATAGTCTGAATTCCAAAACTCACGCTCGGAGATTTTAGAGCATGTCTGCTAGGAATGCATCCCGGACAACATTAGGAAATGTTCCTAGCTTTCTACTCTCTACTTCATACTATCTATTCTATTACTCTCTACTCTTCACTTCCTACTTTCTACTCTTTACTCTTTACACTCTACTCCCTCCTCTGTATTTCTCACCCTCTACACTGAGGGACGATAGAAAAATGTTTTACTCAAAAAATCAATAAATTTGTGGTACACCTTTTCTTGAATGGTATGGTTCCCAGAGGAACTTTTACCGTCTCAACGAAGTACTACTTGCCTACATTTTAGTAATACTTAGTGAGGATTTCTTATGCCAAATAACACACCTTGAATGTGTTCTGAGTGGCGAGCTCTAGAATACGTGTGACCACAGCAAATCGGATGAAATTTCATTAATGAACGGGAATCGAACACGAACCTCCGGCAGAATATATTTCACGTTAACCTCTCGACCATGGGAACACGATGTGTCTTACTCCTACTCAGCGAATTCAGGAAAAAACTTCACTTTACGGGATAATTGGATTGTACTGTCCATGTTTAAAGAAAAACACCGTCCACGTATATTTTGAATTTTTTTATTTGAAATAAGCTAAATTTGTTTTATTCTACATGTATATAAGCAGCAAGGAATACATTGTTAAAGATTTTAAATAACATCCAAGTTTGTCCAAGTAAATGCATCCCTCGGTGTGGTCTTCCATCTATAAAGATAAATTCTATTAAAAAAATGCAAATAGTATACATGAGGTGAATACTTACATCGAATATCACTTGTGTTGCTTGATCCTACTCTCCTCAGGATTCGCTGGTTCGCAGTCTTCAACTTGCTTGAACGGTACCTCAGAACATTTCATGTAAGAAAAAAAAAACATTAGCTAAATATTAAACGAAAAAGTCCACTAATTAAATGATACGAGATTAACGATCTAAACTAAATAAGAAATCCATAACAGGCAACTGAAAACATGACATAAAATAAAACATTAATCTCAACAACAAAAATTGCAACGAAACACCCAATAGTATACAAATATCATAACAATAAAAATGGTAACATCTAAATATTAAAGAGGAACAAAAAACGAACAATTGAATATCCCAAAAAATCAACTAAACTCATAACAATAGCTAAAGTAGAATCTGCACCATGGAATTGTATAACAAAAACAGCACAAATGAAAACAACAACTCGCAACAAGAAGAAAATCAAAAATAATACACACAATACAACTCAACACAACAAACATTCACCCCCACATTTAGTTCATATAATTAATTTAAAATGAGCTGATAACCGATTCCGTTACTTCGCCCACCATGAACAGTAGGAACCGGAAGCAGAATCGATTTATTAGGCTTACGCCTTTTTTTGCCTTCAATAGCTGATTCTCCTGCTGTAGTTTTTTGTTCTCTGCCTTCATTTTGCAGAGATCTCTCTCAGCTTTTAACTTCTTAAAAACTGCATAGTCGATCTCTGACATATTGCTTGGTTCCCAGTCGAACACATCTTCGTTGTCATCCTCTAGATGTGTCTCACTAGGAACAAGCTGTGGCGGAGTTATATCCTCAATCCACTCTTCGGTTGGATCAATCCAATTCCCAAACCATACCTGGGTGTCCCTGGGAACCAGTTGTGGCGGCGTTACGTCCTCGATCCACTCTGCGCTCGGATCATTGTAGTTGAAATACCACACTTGATGCTTTTCTTCCGTTTTTTGATTGCTTGCATTTCCTCTCTCTGAAACGCTTTTCCTTACCTTATTTGAAGAACGACGTTTTTCCGCCCTAACTCCAGTCTCCTGAGTGGCCCAAGAGCATTTGGGAATCTTTGATGGTGTGGGAATCCTCGAAGTAATTGGTCCTCGCTCCATTTCGGCTTCTGGTGATGATAATAGCTGCTTCTCTCATGTAACTATAATCATCAGTGAGCAAAATCGTCGCATCAACAAAATGCTTGCTTCGATTGAAAATTAAAATTCGGAAAATAGGATCCCGGCCTACCCTTGCATCAATTTTCATTCTGACATTATTTTATTGTTGTGTTTCATGCAATATATTTCTCCCAAGAATTGTTAGTGAATTCCCATCGAAAAACGGTTCAGAGTGTTTTTCAAAGCAGAACTACATCGACCAGAAAGACATGGGGCGTACAATGACTTCCTTGCGCTTGCAACCAGTGTGGATAAAATCGCTTCATTACTCGCCCTGTCAACTGGAAAAGCTCTACCAAGTAATTTTGAATGTGATGCGAAATAAATTCTTCGTTTTTTTGTTGCATAAAAATAAGAATGGAAACATGGTTGTGAACTTTTTTAGATGCTGTAAGTGCGAACCACAACATAGAACATGGAATTTCTAGGAAGACTTGCAATGCAGCGTGTTAGAAACTGAACACTATTCAAGAAATTGATTGATTCGATAACATATTAAATTTTCTTAATTGATTCTACAGGGAATCAAGTGCTTCATTATTATTTTAGTTGTAACACGTGTACAAAAAGATTGAATTATATAATTTGGTAACCCACTATTCTCTAAGGGAAAACAGAATTAAAAATTTCTAATGATTAGCCGGAAAATAATTCGGAACGGTACAACCAAAACTTCACCGGAACATACTTTTTGAAAATTTAACATTCCAGAATAAGCTTCCCGTCTCCGATATCATTCTTGGAAACTATCAAAAGCTCGTAGAAATATATCAATATGTCCCGAGTTTTGTGCGGAGTGCTTCATATTGCGAAACAATTCGATCAAATCGTCTAAGATAATTGCAGGAACTCCATCCAACATAGGTCATCTGGTATCCTTAGTGTATGTTCCGTTTGCCGTTCCATTTGGTAACATCGTATCCATTGTGCACGATTGGTAGCACCCATAACCATGTGTCTCCATCATGGTGGTCGCTTCGTGATCAGAAGGGTTCACAGTTAGCAGAATGGAATCGATTTCATCGGTGAATATAACACATAGTTGGATATTAACTGCTAACGAGAAAACGGCGGGTACTTATTTTTGTTGTATTGTTACATCTAGATTAATACTTGGAAGTACTTGATGTTTGAAATACAGAATAGAGATCGATATTTTACCTGGTAGTCCATACAGCACTACCGCTTAAGGTGCCTGATAATGCGATGAAGTCGAAAGCATATCTCGCTTTCATACAGGGGAAATTATACTCTTCTTAATCTCCCGACATACATGATCCAGTCCAGCAATGCTATTCCAACTCGTAATCATTAAGATCGCTCAGTGTCGACTTTTACATATTGGGACCCATTCTGGAGGTTAAATAAGTTAAGAATTCTTCAACGTTGGGAAGGGATTGCATTGTGTCTTGCGTATTTTGAAACACGTTATATTCCTCCAATTGCAAAGTATTATCATTTTATATGTTTAGGCGATAAATCCATTCATAATAATTATAAAACAGAATATACTCAATGTTTAAGCAATCAAGAAATCACCCTCATCATTTATATAATGAAAATAGAAATTAGCTAAAGCACTTGACTCTCAGGTATCTAGAGAGATACATATTCTCAGACGGAGGAATACAATCCATCTTATCCTTCTTGAGAATCTTATACTTACATTTTCTGAATTTTCTTCGTTTTTTCGATAGCCTTCTCTTTGCTGTTTTGGTCAACGAAATTCGCGGCACAAAGCTGTACAAAGCCATCTCAACGGTAAATGAAATGAACGATAGAATCGACAAACTTGCACAAAGGATGTTTACAAAAATGTCCAATTATTTGTGTCACATTACCGGTCTGTCCAATTAAAGGCGAATCTCTTTACAACACTTGTCACCAACTGGGCTATAGCCCAGTTAATAGTCAAAAATAAACTGTTATCAAAATTGATGAGGGTTACTCCAATGCATCGCGGATTCAGAGCTGATGTACTCAAAACAAATGATTATGATCTGATTCAGGGAAACATCGACTGCACTTCGCTGTTAAGTTGCCTTTACATAACTCCCGCCGTCGTAATTTACGCTCACAGATTTTCCTGTATATTCGTCCCTCACGAAGCAACTGCGGACATAACGTGCCCATGCGAAGGATGTGCCGAATCTTCAACAGATGCTACGATGTGTTTGACTTCAATGTTTCGCGTTACAAAAATAAGTGTAGTTATCGTAGTGTTCTTAATTAATGTGTATAGCGCTAGTATATTTTTTGTCATTGGGGTGAATATTTTACCTGTTGACTAAATAAATAAATAGTAATGTATGATATATTTATCATCAATATGAGTATAGGAACACATTTATTTTATTTTGATTGTAATTTGGATGAATTGGGTTACTTAATGAACATTATTTAATGATGTTTCTGGGACGCTGCGATTCGTTCTAGTTTATGAAAAAACTTTTTAATCCGATGTTATAAAACCACGTAAACGTTACAGTTTATTACACTTTACAAACAAAATAAATACCATTGCCAAATTAGTTGATTTGACTTTCACCTATCTCTGCCACTTCAAGGATTACCAAACCTTAATTCTTATAATCGATGTTACATTGAACAATCTGAAGGATATCAGGAACCGTCCAAAAACCTCGTGGTTTTTAAAAAACCGATTATATATTTTTTATTCATGTTTACTCAGTATTAAAATTAGAAGCATGTAACCTGTTTTGTTATTTGTTTGTTGAAAAATACTGCAATTATTGTCACGCTAGCTGTAATGTCACGTAGTGCCTCGTCAAATACATTAGCGCCTATGTCAGTGGTCTAACAATTCATAGCGCGCTGGGCATAGTTCCAAAGCCGCATAGAGAGTTGCCACAATGATATTAGGTTAGCTGAGGTCAGTTAACTGGCTGGTGAGAAACGAGAGCTTCAGTAATGACAATCTTGTTTGCATTAATATGACATTCAATGGCAACAATGTTTCTAATAAAATTAAAATATAGTTTAATATCACAGACAGACATAACTCATTGAACGATTTCCTACTCGCTAAGCTCAAAGTACTTTTCTTTTAAAAAACTGCACATGCCTAACAACAGATGAATTTTACCAAAAAAATGGCAAACAAAACGAGCGAAATTCGTTTACTGGGCTCAACCTGGTTTGACACGAAAATTACTCACACAGATAAAATAGAGTACAGAATCACGGTATTTTGTTCATAAAATTTAACAAATTTATAAATTTCGTTATTTCAAACCCGTTTTTTCATCTGTTTTTTTCGAACTCGAGAAAAAAACGAATCTTTGTCGTGTTTGAATTCATAAAGTGCGTGAATTTCGCTCATCAAAAATGTCGAACAAGTATGTTTCATTTTCGAGTATCGTTCATGCTTCGTGCCCATAGGGGACCACTGGTCGGTTGTTGGACCTTATGGAATTGTGGAGTCCATAGTAGGCGCGACTTCCGCTGACTATGTATATCCGAATTTCCACTACACACTGCACCGCACACCGTTCATCGTTGTCTGTATCAGTCTTGTCAGCTTTCGGGGAAAGCCGTGTTCGTGTTCGGTACAGAACCTGTTTTGAGTCGCACTTTCATAGTGAGCAGACGCTCAGATAGACCCCCTTCCCTGTTAGCATACGACTAAGATCCCACCGGGGTTGGTTACCCGATTTTCATTATGGTTAGTCGTACCCCAGTCGGCACCGCGAGGAGGTAGGGATAGGAGTTACTGGACAAGAAGCTAAACGACCACAGGTAGGATCAACTTTATGCCTGCATGTACACAAAGTACCGATGGTACGCTTTGTCCAGTCGTTTACCAACCAAAAACAATCGTAAAACTGTTGAATATCGCCAAAACTACCGTATGTGATGTGCTCAGACCTTTTCGTGAGCGGAACAGCGTAGTCCGAGTGGCTCAAACGAAAAGTCGTAGTGAAACTTACAATCGTCGTCAACTGGATTGGAAAGCGTTGAGAAGTATCAAAGCAAACCCTGATGCCGGTACCGCTCGTAGTACTGTTCGAAGAATCCATCTGCGAGCAGGTTTTTGTTCGTATCGAGCAAACAACCAACTAAACAGAACGATGAAACATAGTCTGAATTCCAAAACTCACGCTCGGAGATTTTAGAGCATGTCTGCTAGGAATGCATCCCGGACAACATTAGGAAATGTTCCTAGCTTTCTACTCTCTACTTCATACTATCTATTCTATTACTCTCTACTCTTCACTTCCTACTTTCTACTCTTTACTCTTTACACTCTACTCCCTCCTCTGTATTTCTCACCCTCTACACTGAGGGACGATAGAAAAATGTTTTACTCAAAAAATCAATAAATTTGTGGTACACCTTTTCTTGAATGGTATGGTTCCCAGAGGAACTTTTACCGTCTCAACGAAGTACTACTTGCCTACATTTTAGTAATACTTAGTGAGGATTTCTTATGCCAAATAACACACCTTGAATGTGTTCTGAGTGGCGAGCTCTAGAATACGTGTGACCACAGCAAATCGGATGAAATTTCATTAATGAACGGGAATCGAACACGAACCTCCGGCAGAATATATTTCACGTTAACCTCTCGACCATGGGAACACGATGTGTCTTACTCCTACTCAGCGAATTCAGGAAAAAACTTCACTTTACGGGATAATTGGATTGTACTGTCCATGTTTAAAGAAAAACACCGTCCACGTATATTTTGAATTTTTTTATTTGAAATAAGCTAAATTTGTTTTATTCTACATGTATATAAGCAGCAAGGAATACATTGTTAAAGATTTTAAATAACATCCAAGTTTGTCCAAGTAAATGCATCCCTCGGTGTGGTCTTCCATCTATAAAGATAAATTCTATTAAAAATTGCAAATAGTATACATGAGGTGAATACTTACATCGAATATCACTTGTGTTGCTTGATCCTACTCTCCTCAGGATTCGCTGGTTCGCAGTCTTCAACTTGCTTGAACGGTACCTCAGAACATTTCATGTAAGAAAAAAAACATTAGCTAAATATTAAACGAAAAAGTCCACTAATTAAATGATACGAGATTAACGATCTTAACTAAATAAGAAATCCATAACAGGCAACTGAAAACATGACATAAAATAAAACATTAATCTCAACAACAAAAATTGCAACGAAACACCCAATAGTATACAAATATCATAACAATAAAAATGGTAACATCTAAATATTAAAGAGGAACAAAAAACGAACAATTGAATATCCCAAAAAATCAACTAAACTCATAACAATAGCTAAAGTAGAATCTGCACCATGGAATTGTATAACAAAAACAGCACAAAACAAAACAACAACTCGCAACAAGAAGAAAATCAAAAATAATACACACAATACAACTCAACACAACAAACATTCACCCCCACATTTAGTTCATATAATTAATTTAAAATGAGCTGATAACCGATTCCGTTACTTCGCCCACCATGAACAGTAGGAACCGGAAGCAGAATCGATTTATTAGGCTTACGCCTTTTTTTGCCTTCAATAGCTGATTCTCCTGCTGTAGTTTTTTGTTCTCGGCCTTCATTTTGCAGAGATCTCTCTCAGCTTTTAACTTCTTAAAAACTGCATAGTCGATCTCTGACATATTGCTTGGTTCCCAGTCGAACACATCTTCGTTGTCATCCTCTAGATGTGTCTCACTAGGAACAAGTTGTGGCGGAGTTATATCCTCAATCCACTCTTCGGTTGGATCAATCCAATTCCCAAACCATACCTGGGTGTCCCTGGGAACCAGTTGTGGCGGCGTTACGTCCTCGATCCACTCTGCGCTCGGATCATTGTAGTTGAAATACCACACTTGATGCTTTTCTTCCGTTTTTTGATTGCTTGCATTTCCTCTCTCTGAAACGATTTTCCTTACCTTATTTGAAGAACGACGTTTTTCCGCCCTAACTCCAGTCTCCTGAGTGGCCCAAGAGCATTTGGGAATCTTTGATGGTGTGGGAATCCTCGAAGTAATTGGTCCTCGCTCCATTTCGGCTTCTGGTGATGATAATAGCTGCTTCTCTCATGTAACTATAATCATCAGTGAGCAAAATCGTCGCATCAACAAAATGCTTGCTTCGATTGAAAATTAAAATTCGGAAAATAGGATCCCGGCCTACCCTTGCATCAATTTTCATTCTGACATTATTTTATTGTTGTGTTTCATGCAATATCTTTCTCCCAAGAATTGTTAGTGAATTCCCATCGAAAAACGGTTCAGAGTGTTTTTCAAAGCAGAACTACATCGACCAGAAAGACATGGGGCGTACAATGACTTCCTTGCGCTTGCAACCAGTGTGGATAAAATCGCTTCATTACTCGCCCTGTCAACTGGAAAAGCTCTACCAAGTAATTTTGAATGTGATGCGAAATAAATTCTTCGTTTTTTTGTTGCATAAAAATAAGAATGGAAACATGGTTGTGAACTTTTTTAGATGCTGTAAGTGCGAACCACAACATAGAACATGGAATTTCTAGGAAGACTTGCAATGCAGCGTGTTAGAAACTGAACACTATTCAAGAAATTGATTGATTCGATAACATATTAAATTTTCTTAATTGATTCTACAGGGAATCAAGTGCTTCATTATTATTTTAGTTGTAACACGTGTACAAAAAGATTGAATTATATAATTTGGTAACCCACTATTCTCTAAGGGAAAACAGAATTAAAAATTTCTAATGATTAGCCGGAAAATAATTCGGAACGGTACAACCAAAACTTCACCGGAACATACTTTTTGAAAATTTAACATTCCAGAATAAGCTTCCCGTCTCCGATATCATTCTTGGAAACTATCAAAAGCTCGTAGAAATATATCAATATGTCCCGAGTTTTGTGCGGAGTGCTTCATATTGCGAAACATTTCGATCAAATCGTCCAAGATAATTGCAGGAACTCCATCCAACATAGGTCATCTGGTATCCTTAGTGTATGTTCCGTTTGCCGTTCCATTTGGTAACATCGTATCCATTGTGCACGATTGGTAGCACCCATAACCATGTGTCTCCATCATGGTGGTCGCTTCGTGATCAGAAGGGTTCACAGTTAGCAGAATGGAATCGATTTCATCGGTGAATATAACACATAGTTGGATATTAACTGCTAACGAGAAAACGGCGGGTACTTATTTTTGTTGTATTGTTACATCTAGATTAATACTTGGAAGTACTTGATGTTTGAAATACAGAATAGAGATCGATATTTTACCTGGTAGTCCATACAGCACTACCCCTTAAGGTGCCTGATAATGCGATGAAGTCGAAAGCATATCTCGCTTACATACAGGGGAAATTATACTCTTCTTAATCTCCCGACATACATGATCCAGTCCAGCAATGCTATTCCAACTCGTAATCATTAAGATCGCTCAGTGTCGACTTTTACATATTGGGACCCATTCTGGAGGTTAAATAAGTTACGAATTCTTCAACGTTGGGAAGGGATTGCATTGTGTCTTGCGTATTTTGAAACACGTTATATTCCTCCAATTGCAAAGTATTATCATTTTATATGTTTAGGCGATAAATCCATTCATAATAATTATAAAACAGAATATACTCAATGTTTAAGCAATCAAGAAATCACCCTCATCATTTATATAATGAAAATAGAAATTAGCTAAAGCACTTGACTCTCAGGTATCTAGAGAGATACATATTCTCAGACAGAGGAATACAATCCATCTTATCCTTCTTGAGAATCTTATACTTACATTTTCTGAATTTTCTTCGTTTTTTCGATAGCATTCTCTTTGCTGTGGTCATTATTTAATGATGTTTCTGGGACGCTGCGATTCGTTCTAGTTTATGAAAAAACTTTTTAATCCGATGTTATAAAACCACGTAAACGTTACAGTTTATTACACTTTACAAACAAAATAAATACCATTGCCAAATTAGTTGATTTGACTTTCACCTATCTCTGCCACTTCAAGGATTACCAAACCTTAATTCTTATAATCGATGTTACATTGAACAATCTGAAGGATATCAGGAACCGTCCAAAAACCTCGTGGTTTTTAAAAAACCGATTATATATTTTTTATTCATGTTTACTCAGTATTAAAATTAGAAGCATGTAACCTGTTTTGTTATTTGTTTGTTGAAAAATACTGCAATTATTGTCACGCTAGCTGTAATGTCACGTAGTGCCTCGTCAAATACATTAGCGCCTATGTCAGTGGTCTAACAATTCATAGCGCGCTGGGCATAGTTCCAAAGCCGCATAGAGAGTTTCCACAATGATATTAGGTTAGCTGAGGTCAGTTAACTGGCTGGTGAGAAACGAGAGCTTCAGTAATGACAATCTTGTTTGCATTAATATGACATTCAATGGCAACAATGTTTCTAATAAAATTAAAATATAGTTTAATATCACAGACAGACATAACACATTGAACGATTTCCTACTCGCTAAGCTCAAAGTACTTTGCTTTTAAAAAACTGCACATGCCTAACAACAGATGAATTTTACAAAAAAAATGGCAAACAAAACGAGCGAAATTCGTTAACTGGGCTCAACCTGGTTTGACACGAAAATTACTCACACAGATGAAATAGAGTACAGAATCACGGTATTTTGTTCATAAAATCTAACAAATTTATAAATTTCGTTATTTCAAACCCGTTTTTTCATCTGTTTTTTTCGCACAAAATTGAACTCGAGAAAAAAACGAATCTTTGTCGTGTTTGAATTCATAAAGTGCGTGAATTTCGCTCATCAAAAATGTCGAACAAGTATGTTTCATTTTCGAGTATCGTTCATGCTTCGTGCCCATAGAGGACCACTGGTCGGTTGTTGGACCTTATGGAATTGTGGAGTCCATAGTAGGCGCGACTTCCGCTGACTATGTATATCCGAATTTCCACTACACACTGCACCGCACACCGTTCATCGTTGCCTGTATCAGTCTTGTCAGCTTTCGGGGAAAGCCGTGTTCGTGTTCGGTACAGAACCTGTTTTGAGTCGCACTTTCATAGTGAGCAGACGCTCAGATAGACCCCCTTCCCTGTTAGCATACGACTAAGATCCCACCGGGGTTGGTTACCCAATTTTTATTATGGTTAGTCGTACCCCAGTCGGCACCGCGAGGAGGTAGGGATAGGAGTTACTGGACAAGAAGCTAAACGACCACAGGTAGGATCAACTTTATGCCTGCATGTACACAAAGTACCGATGGTACGCTTTGTCCAGTCGTTTACCAACCAAAAACAATCGTAAAACTGTTGAATATCGCCAAAACTACCGTATGTGATGTGCTCAGACCTTTTCGTGAGCGGAACAGCGTAGTCCGAGTGGCTCAAACGAAAAGTCGTAGTGAAACTTACAATCGTCGTCAACTGGATTGGAAAGCGTTGAGAAGTATCAAAGCAAACCCTGATGCCGGTACCGCTCGTAGTACTGTTCGAAGAATCCGTCTGCGAGCAGGTTTTTGTTCGTATCGAGCAAACAACCAACTAAACAGAACGATGAAACATAGTCTGAATTCCAAAACTCACGCTCGGAGATTTTAGAGCATGTCTGCTAGGAATGCATCCCGGACAACATTAGGAAATGTTCCTAGCTTTCTACTCTCTACTTCATACTATCTATTCTTTACTCTCTACTCTTCACTTCCTACTTTCTACTCTTTACTCTTTACACTCTACTCCCTCCTCTGTATTTCTCACCCTCTACACTCAGGGACGATAGAAAAATGTTTTACTCAAAAAATCAATAAATTTGTGGTACACCTTTTCTTGAATGGTATGGTTCCCAGAGGAACTTTTACCGTCTCAACGAAGTACTACTTGCCTACATTTTAGTAATACTTAGTGAGGATTTCTTATACCAAATAACACACCTTGAATGTGTTCTGAGTGGCGAGCTCTAGAATACGTGTGACCACAGCAAATCGGATGAAATTTCATTAATGAACGGGAATCGAACACGAACCTCCGGCAGAATATATTTCACGTTAACCTCTCGACCATGGGAACACGATGTGTCTTACTCCTACTCAGCGAATTCAGGAAAAAACTTCACTTTACGGGATAATTGGATTGTACTGTCCATGTTTAAAGAAAAACACCGTCCACGTATATTTTAAATTTTTTTTATTTGAAATAAGCTAAATTTGTTTTATTCTACATGTATATAAGCAGCAAAGAATACATTGTTAAAGATTTTAAATAACATCCAAGTTTGTCCAAGTAAATGCATCCCTCGGTGTGGTCTTCCATCTATAAAGATAAATTATATTAAAAAAATGCAAATAGTATACATGAGGTGAATACTTACATCGAATATCACTTGTGTTGCTTGATCCTACTCTCCTCAGGATTCGCTGGTTCGCAGTCTTCAACTTGCTTGAACGGTACCTCAGAACATTTCATGTAAGAAAAAAAAAACATTAGCTAAATATTAAACGAAAAATTCCACTAATTAAATGATACGAGATTAACGATCTAAACTAAATAAGAAATCCATAACAGGCAACTGAAAACATGACATAAAATAAAACATTAATCTCAACAACAAAAATTGCAACGAAACACCCAATAGTATACAAATATCATAACAATAAAAATGGTAACATCTAAATATTAAAGAGGAACAAAAAACGAACAATTGAATATTCCAAAAAATCAACTAAACTCATAACAATAGCTAAAGTAGAATCTGCACCATGGAATTGTATAACAAAAACAGCACAAAACAAAACAACAACTCGCAACAAGAAGAAAATCAAAAATAATACACACAATACAACTCAACACAACAAACATTCACCCCCACATTTAGTTCATATAATTAATTTAAAATGAGCTGATAACCGATTCCGTTACTTCGCCCACCATGAACAGTAGGAACCGGAAGCAGAATCGATTTATTAGGCTTACGCCTTTTTTTGCCTTCAATAGCTGATTCTCCTGCTGTAGTTTTTTGTTCTCTGCCTTCATTTTGCAGAGATCTCTCTCAGCTTTTAACTTCTTAAAAACTGCATAGTCGATCTCTGACATATTGCTTGGTTCCCAGTCGAACACATCTTCGTTGTCATCATCTAGATGTGTCTCACTAGGAACAAGCTGTGGCGGAGTTATATCCTCAATCCACTCTTCGGTTGGATCAATCCAATTCCCAAACCATACCTGGGTGTCCCTGGGAACCAGTTGTGGCGGCGTTACGTCCTCGATCCACTCTGCGCTCGGATCATTGTAGTTGAAATACCACACTTGATGCTTTTCTTCCGTTTTTTGATTGCTTGCATTTCCTCTCTCTGAAACGATTTTCCTTACCTTATTTGAAGAACGACGTTTTTCCGCTCTAACTCCAGTCTCCTGAGTGGCCCAAGAGCATTTGGGAATCTTTGATGGTGTGGGAATCCTCGAAGTAATTGGTCCTCGCTCCATTTCGGCTTCTGGTGATGATAATAGCTGCTTCTCTCATGTAACTATAATCATCAGTGAGCAAAATCGTCGCATCAACAAAATGCTTGCTTCGATTGAAAATTAAAATTCGGAAAATAGGATCCCGGCCTACCCTTGCATCAATTTTCATTCTGACATTATTTTATTGTTGTGTTTCATGCAATATCTTTCTCCCAAGAATTGTTAGTGAATTCCCATCGAAAAACGGTTCAGAGTGTTTTTCAAAGCAGAACTACATCGACCAGAAAGACATGGGGCGTACAATGACTTCCTTGCGCTTGCAACCAGTGTGGATAAAATCGCTTCATTAAGTAATTTTGAATGTGATGCGAAATAAATTCTTCGTTTTTTTGTTGCATAAAAAGAAGAATGGAAACATGGTTGTGAACTTTTTTAGATGCTGTAAGTGCGAACCACAACATAGAACATGGAATTTCTAGGAAGACTTGCAATGCAGCGTGTTAGAAACTGAACACTATTCAAGAAATTGATTGATTCGATAACATATTAAATTTTCTTAATTGATTCTACAGGGAATCAAGTGCTTCATTATTATTTTAGTTGTAACACGTGTACAAAAAGATTGAATTATATAATTTGGTAACCCACTATTCTCTAAGGGAAAACAGAATTAAAAATTTCTAATGATTAGCCGGAAAATAATTCGGAACGGTACAACCAAAACTTCACCGGAACATACTTTTTAAAAATTTAACATTCCAGAATAAGCTTCCCGTCTCCGATATCATTCTTGGAAACTATCAAAAGCTCGTTGAAATATATCAATATGTCCCGAGTTTTGTGCGGAGTGCTTCATATTGCGAAACAATTCGATCAAATCGTCCAAGATAATTGCAGGAACTCCATCCAACATAGGTCATCCGGTATCCTTAGTGTATGTTCCGTTTGCCGTTCCATTTGGTAACATCGTATCCATTGTGCACGATTGGTAGCACCCATAACCATGTGTCTCCATCATGGTGGTCGCTTCGTGATCAGAAGGGTTCACAGTTAGCAGAATGGAATCGATTTCATCGGTGAATATAACACATAGTTGGATATTAACTGCTAACGAGAAAACGGCGGGTACTTATTTTTGTTGTATTGTTACATCTAGATTAATACTTGGAAGTACTTGATGTTTGAAATACAGAATAGAGATCGATATTTTACCTGGTAGTCCATACAGCACTACCCGTTAAGGTGCCTGATAATGCGATGAAGTCGAAAGCATATCTCGCTTACATACAGGGGAAATTATACTCTTCTTAATCTCCCGACATACATGATCCAGTCTAGCAATGCTATTCCAACTCGTAATCATTAAGATCGCTCAGTGTCGACTTTTACATATTGGGACCCATTCTGGAGGTTAAATAAGTTAAGAATTCTTCAACGTTGGGAAGGGATTGCATTGTGTCTTGCGTATTTTGAAACACGTTATATTCCTCCAATTGCAAAGTATTATCATTTTATATGTTTAGGCGATAGATCCATTCATAATAATTATAAAACAGAATATACTCAATGTTTAAGCAATCAAGAAATCACCCTCATCATTTATATAATGAAAATAGAAATTAGCTAAAGCACTTGACTCTCAGGTATCTAGAGAGATACATATTCTCAGACGGAGGAATACAATCCATCTTATCCTTCTTGAGAATCTTATACTTACATTTTCTGAATTTTCTTCGTTTTTTCGATAGCCTTCTCTTTGCTGTTTTGGTCAACGAAATTCGCGGCACAAAGCTGTACAAAGCCATCTCAACGGTAAATGAAATGAACGATAGAATCGACAAACATGCACAAAGGATGTTTACAAAAATGTCCAATTATTTGTGTCACATTACCGGTCTGTCCAATTAAAGGCGAATCTCTTTACAACACTTGTCACCAACTGGGCTATAGCCCAGTTAATAGTCAAAAATAAACTGTTATCAAAATTGATGAGGGTTACTCCAATGCATCGCGGATTCAGAGCTGATGTACTCAAAACAAATGATTATGATCTGATTCAGGGAAACATCGACTGCACTTCGCTGTTAAGTTGCCTTTACATAACTCCCGCCGTCGTAATTTACGCTCACAGATTTTCCTGTATATTCGTCCCTCACGAAGCAACTGCGGACATAACGTGCCCATGCGAAGGATGTGCCGAATCTTCAACAGATGCTACGATGTGTTTGACTTCAATGTTTCGCGTTACAAAAATAAGTGTAGTTATCGTAGTGTTCTTAATTAATGTGTATAGCGCTAGTATATTTTTTGTCATTGGGGTGAATATTTTACCTGTTGACTAAATAAATAAATAGTAATGTATGATATATTTATCATCAATATGAGTATAGGAACACATTTATTTTATTTTGATTGTAATTTGGATGAATTGGGTTACTTAATGAACATTATTTAATGATGTTTCTGGGACGCTGCGATTCGTTCTAGTTTATGAAAAAACTTTTTAATCCGATGTTATAAAACCACGTAAACGTTACAGTTTATTACACTTTACAAACAAAATAAATACCATTGCCAAATTAGTTGATTTGACTTTCACCTATCTCTGCCACTTCAAGGATTACCAAACCTTAATTCTTATAATCGATGTTACATTGAACAATCTGAAGGATATCAGGAACCGTCCAAAAACCTCGTGGTTTTTAAAAAACCGATTATATATTTTTTATTCATGTTTACTCAGTATTAAAATTAGAAGCATGTAACCTGTTTTGTTATTTGTTTGTTGAAAAATACTGCAATTATTGTCACGCTAGCTGTAATGTCACGTAGTGCCTCGTCAAATACATTAGCGCCTATGTCAGTGGTCTTACAATTCATAGCGCGCTGGGCATAGTTCCAAAGCCGCATAGAGAGTTGCCACAATGATATTAGGTTAGCTGCGGTCAGTTAACTGGCTGGTGAGAAACGAGAGCTTCAGTAATGACAATCTTGTTTGCATTAATATGACATTCAATGGCAACAATGTTTCTAATAAAATTAAAATATAGTTTAATATCACAGACAGACATAACACATTGAACGATTTCCTACTCGCTAAGCTCAAAGTACTTTTCTTTTAAAAAACTGCACATGCCTAACAACAGATGAATTTTACCAAAAAAATGGCAAACAAAACGAGCGAAATTCGTTTACTGGGCTCAACCTGGTTTGACACGAAAATTACTCACACAGATGAAATAGAGTACAGAATCACGGTTTTTTATTCATAAAATCTAACAAATTTATAAATTTCGTTATTTCAAACCCGTTTTTTCATCTGTTTTTTTCGCACAAAATTGAACTCGAGAAAAAAACGAATCTTTGTCGTGTTTGAATTCATAAAGTGCGTGAATTTCGCTCATCAAAAATGTCGAACAAGTATGTTTCATTTTCGAGTATCGTTCATGCTTCGTGCCCATAGAGGACCACTGGTCGGTTGTTGGACCTTATGGAATTGTGGAGTCCATAGTAGGCGCGACTTCCGCTGACTATGTATATCCGAATTTCCACTACACACTGCACCGCACACCGTTCATCGTAGCCTGTATCAGTCTTGTCAGCTTTCGGGGAAAGCCGTGTTCGTGTTCTGTACAGAACCTGTTTTGAGTCGCACTTTCATAGTGAGCAGACGCTCAGATAGACCCCCTTCCCTGTTAGCATACGACTAAGATCCCACCGGGGTTGGTTACCCGATTTTCATTATGGTTAGTCGTACCCCAGTCGGCACCGCGAGGAGGTAGGGATAGGAGTTACTGGACAAGAAGCTAAACGACCACAGGTAGGATCAACTTTATGCCTGCATGTACACAAAGTACCGATGGTACGCTTTGTCCAGTCGTTTACCAACCAAAAACAATCGTAAAACTGTTGAATATCGCCAAAACTACCGTATGTGATGTGCTCAGACCTTTTCGTGAGCGGAACAGCGTAGTCCGAGTGGCTCAAACGAAAAGTCGTAGTGAAACTTACAATCGTCGTCAACTGGATTGGAAAGCGTTGAGAAGTATCAAAGCAAACCCTGATGCCGGTACCGCTCGTAGTACTGTTCGAAGAATCCGTCTGCGAGCAGGTTTTTGTTCGTATCGAGCAAACAACCAACTAAACAGAACGATGAAACATAGTCTGAATTCCAAAACTCACGCTCGGAGATTTTAGAGCATGTCTGCTAGGAATGCATCCCGGACAACATTAGGAAATGTTCCTAGCTTTCTACTCTCTACTTCATACTATCTATTCTATTACTCTCTACTCTTCACTTCCTACTTTCTACTCTTTACTCTTTACACTCTACTCCCTCCTCTGTATTTCTCACCCTCTACACTGAGGGACGATAGAAAAATGTTTTACTCAAAAAATCAATAAATTTGTGGTACACCTTTTCTTGAATGGTATGGTTCCCAGAGGAACTTTTACCGTCTCAACGAAGTACTACTTGCCTACATTTTAGTAATACTTAGTGAGGATTTCTTATGCCAAATAACACACCTTGAATGTGTTCTGAGTGGCGAGCTCTAGAATACGTGTGACCACAGCAAATCGGATGAAATTTCATTAATGAACGGGAATCGAACACGAACCTCCGACAGAATATATTTCACGTTAACCTCTCGACCATGGGAACACGATGTGTCTTACTCCTACTCAGCGAATTCAGGAAAAAACTTCACTTTACTGGATAATTGGATTGTACTGTCCATGTTTAAAGAAAAACACCGTCCACGTATATTTTAAATTTTTTTTATTTGAAATAAGCTAAATTTGTTTTATTCTACATGTATATAAGCAGCAAAGAATACATTGTTAAAGATTTTAAATAACATCCAAGTTTGTCCAAGTAAATGCATCCCTCGGTGTGGTCTTCCATCTATAAAGATAAATTATATTAAAAAAATGCAAATAGTATACATGAGGTGAATACTTACATCGAATATCACTTGTGTTGCTTGATCCTACTCTCCTCAGGATTCGCTGGTTCGCAGTCTTCAACTTGCTTGAACGGTACCTCAGAACATTTCATGTAAGAAAAAAAAACATTAGCTAAATATTAAACGAAAAAGTCCACTAATTAAATGATACGAGATTAACGATCTCAACTAAATAAGAAATCCATAACAGGCAACTGAAAACATGACATAAAATAAAACATTAATCTCAACAACAAAAATTGCAACGAAACACCCAATAGTATACAAATATCATAACAATAAAAATGGTAACATCTAAATATTAAAGAGGAACAAAAAACGAACAATTGAATATCCCAAAAAATCAACTAAACTCATAACAATAGCTAAAGTAGAATCTGCACCATGGAATTGTATAACAAAAACAGCACAAAACAAAACAACAACTCGCAACAAGAAGAAAATCAAAAATAATACACACAATACAACTCAACACAACAAACATTCACCCCCACATTTAGTTCATATAATTAATTTAAAATGAGCTGATAACCGATTCCGTTACTTCGCCCACCATGAACAGTAGGAACCGGAAGCAGAATCGATTTATTAGGCTTACGCCTTTTTTTGCCTTCAATAGCTGATTCTCCTGCTGTAGTTTTTTATTCTCTGCCTTCATTTTGCAGAGATCTCTCTCAGCTTTTAACTTCTTAAAAACTGCATAGTCGATCTCTGACATATTGCTTGGTTCCCAGTCGAACACATCTTCGTTGTCATCCTCTAGATGTGTCTCACTAGGAACAAGCTGTGGCGGAGTTATATCCTCAATCCACTCTTCGGTTGGATCAATCCAATTCCCAAACCATACCTGGGTGTCCCTGGGAACCAGTTGTGGCGGCGTTACGTCCTCGATCCACTCTGCGCTCGGATCATTATAGTTGAAATACCACACTTGATGCTTTTCTTCCGTTTTTTGATTGCTTGCATTTCCTCTCTCTGAAACGATTTTCCTCACCTTATTTGAAGAACGACGTTTTTCCGCCCTAACTCCAGTCTCCTGAGTGGCCCAAGAGCATTTGGGAATCTTTGATGGTGTGGGAATCCTCGAAGTAATTGGTCCTCGCTCCATTTCGGCTTCTGGTGATGATAATAGCTGCTTCTCTCATGTAACTATAATCATCAGTGAGCAAAATCGTCGCATCAACAAAATGCTTGCTTCGATTGAAAATTAAAATTCGGAAAATAGGATCCCGGCCTACCCTTGCATCAATTTTCATTCTGACATTATTTTATTGTTGTGTTTCATGCAATATCTTTCTCCCAAGAATTGTTAGTGAATTCCCATCGAAAAACGGTTCAGAGTGTTTTTCAAAGCAGAACTACATCGACCAGAAAGACATGGGGCGTACAATGACTTCCTTGCGCTTGCAACCAGTGTGGATAAAATCGCTTCATTACTCGCCCTGTCAACTGGAAAAGCTCTACCAAGTAATTTTGAATGTGATGCGAAATAAATTCTTCGTTTTTTTGTTGCATAAAAATAAGAATGGAAACATGGTTGTGAACTTTTTTAGATGCTGTAAGTGCGAACCACAACATAGAACATGGAATTTCTAGGAAGACTTGCAATGCAGCGTGTTAGAAACTGAACACTATTCAAGAAATTGATTGATTCGATAACATATTAAATTTTCTTAATTGATTCTACAGGGAATCAAGTGCTTCATTATTATTTTAGTTGTAACACGTGTACAAAAAGATTGAATTATATAATTTGGTAACCCACTATTCTCTAAGGGAAAACAGAATTAAAAATTTCTAATGATTAGCCGGAAAATAATTCGGAACGGTACAACCAAAACTTCACCGGAACATACTTTTTGAAAATTTAATATTCCAGAATAAGCTTCCCGTCTCCGATATCATTCTTGGAAACTATCAAAAGCTCGTAGAAATATATCAATATGTCCCGAGTTTTGTGCGGAGTGCTTCATATTGCGAAACAATTCGATCAAATCGTCCAAGATAATTGCAGGAACTCCATCCAACATAGGTCATCCGGTATCCTTAGTGTATTTTCCGTTTGCCGTTCCATTTGGTAACATCGTATCCATTGTGCACGATTGGTAGCACCCATAACCATGTATCTCCATCATGGTGGTCGCTTCGTGATCAGAAGGGTTCACAGTTAGCAGAACGGAATCGATTTCATCGGTGAATATAACACATAGTTGGATATTAACTGCTAACGAGAAAACGGCGGGTACTTATTTTTGTTGTATTGTTACATCTAGATTAATACTTGGAAGTACTTGATGTTTGAAATACAGAATAGAGATCGATATTTTACCTGGTAGTCCATACAGCACTACCCCTTAAGGTGCCTGATAATGCGATGAAGTCGATAGCATATCTCGCTTTCATACAGGGGAAATTATACTCTTCTTAATCTCCCGACATACATGATCCAGTCCAGCAATGCTATTCCAACTCGTAATCATTAAGATCGCTCAGTGTCGACTTTTACATATTGGGACCCATTCTGGAGGTTAAATAAGTTAAGAATTCTTCAACGTTGGGAAGGGATTGCATTGTGTCTTGCGTATTTTGAAACACGTTATATTCCTCCAATTGCAAAGTATTATCATTTTATATGTTTAGGCGATAGATCCATTCATAATAATTATAAAACAGAATATACTCAATGTTTAAGCAATCAAGAAATCACCCTCATCATTTATATAATGAAAATAGAAATTAGCTAAAGCACTTGACTCTCAGGTATCTAGAGAGATACATATTCTCAGACGGAGGAATACAATCCATCTTATCCTTCTTGAGAATCTTATACTTACATTTTCTGAATTTTCTTCGTTTTTTCGATAGCCTTCTCTTTGCTGTGGTCATTATTTAATGATGTTTCTGGGACGCTGCGATTCGTTCTAGTTTATGAAAAAACTCTTTAATCCGATGTTATAAAACCACGTAAACGTTACAGTTTATTACACTTTACAAACAAAATAAATACCATTGCCAAATTAGTTGATTTGACTTTCACCTATCTCTGCCACTTCAAGGATTACCAAACCTTAATTCTTATAATCGATGTTACATTGAACAATCTGAAGGATATCAGGAACCGTCCAAAAACCTCGTGGTTTTTAAAAAACCGATTATATATTTTTTATTCATGTTTACTCAGTATTAAAATTAGAAGCATGTAACCTGTTTTGTTATTTGTTTGTTGAAAAATACTGCAATTATTGTCACGCTAGCTGTAATGTCACCTAGTGCCTCGTCAAATACATTAGCGCCTATGTCAGTGGTCTAACAATTCATAGCGCGCTGGGCATAGTTCCAAAGCCGCATAGAGAGTTGCCACAATGATATTAGGTTAGCTGAGGTCAGTTAACTGGCTGGTGAGAAACGAGAGCTTCAGTAATGACAATCTTGTTTGCATTAATATGACATTCAATGGCAACAATGTTTCTAATAAAATTAAAATATAGTTTAATATCACAGACAGACATAACACATTGAACGATTTCCTACTCGCTAAGCTCAAAGTACTTTTCTTTTAAAAAACTGCACATACCTAACAACAGATGAATTTTACAAAAAAAATGGCAAACAAAACGAGCGAAATTCGTTAACTGGGCTCAACCTGGTTTGACACGAAAATTACTCACACAGATGAAATAGAGTACAGAATCACGGTATTTTGTTCATAAAATCTAACAAATTCATAAATTTCGTTATTTCAAACCCGTTTTTTCATCTGTTTTTTTCGCGCAAAATTGAACTCGAGAAAAAAACGAATCTTTGTCGTGTTTGAATTCATAAAGTGCGTGAATTTCGCTCATCAAAAATGTCGAACAAGTATGTTTCATTTTCGAGTATCGTTCATGCTTCGTGCCCATAGAGGACCACTGGTCGGTTGTTGGACCTTATGGAATTGGGGAGTCCACAGTAGGCGCGACTTCCGCTGACTATGTATATCCGAATTTCCACTACACACTGCACCGCACACCGTTCATCGTAGCCTGTATCAGCTTTGTCAGCTTTCGGGGAAAGCCGTGTTCGTGTTCGGTACAGAACCTGTTTTGAGTCGCACTTTCATAGTGAGCAGACGCTCAGATAGACCCCCTTCCCTGTTAGCATACGACTAAGATCCCACCGGGGTTGGTTACCCGATTTTCATTATGGTTAGTCGTACCCCAGTCGGCACCGCGAGGAGGTAGGGATAGGAGTTACTGGACAAGAAGCTAAACGACCACAGGTAGGATCAACTTTATGCCTGCATGTACACAAAGTACCGATGGTACGCTTTGTCCAGTCGTTTACCAACCAAAAACAATCGTAAAACTGTTGAATATCGCCAAAACTACCGTATGTGATGTGCTCAGACCTTTTCGTGAGCGGAACAGCGTAGTCCGAGTGGCTCAAACGAAAAGTCGTAGTGAAACTTACAATCGTCGTCAACTGGATTGGAAAGCGTTGAGAAGTATCAAAGCAAACCCTGATGCCGGTACCGCTCGTAGTACTGTTCGAAGAATCCGTCTGCGAGCAGGTTTTTGTTCGTATCGAGCAAACAACCAACTAAACAGAACGATGAAACATAGTCTGAATTCCAAAACTCACGCTCGGAGATTTTAGAGCATGTCTGCTAGGAATGCATCCCGGACAACATTAGGAAATGTTCCTAGCTTTCTACTCTCTACTTCATACTATCTATTCTATTACTCTCTACTCTTCACTTCCTACTTTCTACTCTTTACTCTTTACACTCTACTCCCTCCTCTGTATTTCTCACCCTCTACACTGAGGGACGATAGAAAAATGTTTTACTCAAAAAATCAATAAATTTGTGGTACACCTTTTCTTGAATAGTATGGTTCCCAGAGGAACTTTTACCGTCTCAACGAAGTACTACTTGCCTACATTTTAGTAATACTTAGTGAGGATTTCTTATGCCAAATAACACACCTTGAATGTGTTCTGAGTGGCGAGCTCTAGAATACGTGTGACCACAGCAAATCGGATGAAATTTCATTAATGAACGGGAATCGAACACGAACCTCCGGCAGAATATATTTCACGTTAACCTCTCGACCATGGGAACACGATGTGTCTTACTCCTACTCAGCGAATTCAGGAAAAAACTTCACTTTACGGGATAATTGGATTGTACTGTCCATGTTTAAAGAAAAACACCGTCCACGTATATTTTAAATTTTTTTTATTTGAAATAAGCTAAATTTGTTTTATTCTACATGTATATAAGCAGCAAAGAATACATTGTTAAAGATTTTAAATAACATTCAAGTTTGTCCAAGTAAATGCATCCCTCGGTGTGGTCTTCCATCTATAAAGATAAATTATATTAAAAAAATGCAAATAGTATACATGAGGTGAATACTTACATCGAATATCACTTGTGTTGCTTGATCCTACTCTCCTCAGGATTCGCTGGTTCGCAGTCTTCAACTTGCTTGAACCGTACCTCAGAACATTTCATGTAAGAAAAAAAAACATTAGCTAAATATTAAACGAAAAAGTCCACTAATTAAATGATACTAGATTAACGATCTAAACTAAATAAGAAATCCATAACAGGCAACTGAAAACATGACATAAAATAAAACATTAATCTCAACAACGAAAATTGCAACGAAACACCCAATAGTATACAAATATCATAACAATAAAAATGGTAACATCTAAATATTAAAGAGGAACAAAAAACGAACAATTGAATATTCCAAAAAATCAACTAAACTCATAACAATAGCTAAAGTAGAATCTGCACCATGGAATTGTATAACAAAAACAGCACAAAACAAAACAACAACTCGCAACAAGAAGAAAATCAAAAATAATACACACAATACAACTCAACACAACAAACATTCACCCCCACATTTAGTTCATATAATTAATTTAAAATGAGCTGATAACCGATTCCGTTACTTCGCCCACCATGAACAGTAGGAACCGGAAGCAGAATCGATTTATTAGGCTTACGCCTTTTTTTGCCTTCAATAGCTGATTCTCCTGCTGTAGTTTTTTGTTCTCTGCCTTCATTTTGCAGAGATCTCTCTCAGCTTTTAACTTCTTAAAAACTGCATAGTCGATCTCTGACATATTGCTTGGTTCCCAGTCGAACACATCTTCGTTGTCATCCTCTAGATGTGTCTCACTAGGAACAAGCTGTGGCGGAGTTATATCCTCAATCCACTCTTCGGTTGGATCAATCCAATTCCCAAACCATACCTGGGTGTCCCTGGGAACCAGTTGTGGCGGCGTTACGTCCTCGATCCACTCTGCGCTCGGATCATTGTAGTTGAAATACCACACTTGATGCTTTTCTTCCGTTTTTTGATTGCTTGCATTTCCTCTCTCTGAAACGATTTTCCTTACCTTATTTGAAGAACGACGTTTTTCCGCTCTAACTCCAGTCTCCTGAGTGGCCCAAGAGCATTTGGGAATCTTTGATGGTGTGGGAATCCTCGAAGTAATTGGTCCTCGCTCCATTTCGGCTTCTGGTGATGATAATAGCTGCTTCTCTCATGTAACTATAATCATCAGTGAGCAAAATCGTCGCATCAACAAAATGCTTGCTTCGATTGAAAATTAAAATTCGGAAAATAGGATCCCGGCCTACCCTTGCATCAATTTTCATTCTGACATTATTTTATTGTTGTGTTTCATGCAATATCTTTCTCCCAAGAATTGTTAGTGAATTCCCATCGAAAAACGGTTCAGAGTGTTTTTCAAAGCAGAACTACATCGACCAGAAAGACATGGGGCGTACAATGACTTCCTTGCGCTTGCAACCAGTGTGGATAAAATCGCTTCATTAAGTAATTTTGAATGTGATGCGAAATAAATTCTTCGTTTTTTTGTTGCATAAAAAGAAGAATGGAAACATGGTTGTGAACTTTTTTAGATGCTGTAAGTGCGAACCACAACATAGAACATGGAATTTCTAGGAAGACTTGCAATGCAGCGTGTTAGAAACTGAACACTATTCAAGAAATTGATTGATTCGATAACATATTAAATTTTCTTAATTGATTCTACAGGGAATCAAGTGCTTCATTATTATTTTAGTTGTAACACGTGTACAAAAAGATTGAATTATATAATTTGGTAACCCACTATTCTCTAAGGGAAAACAGAATTAAAAATTTCTAATGATTAGCCGGAAAATAATTCGGAACGGTACAACCAAAACTTCACCGGAACATACTTTTTGAAAATTTAACATTCCAGAATAAGCTTCCCGTCTCCGATATCATTCTTGGAAACTATCAAAAGCTCGTAGAAATATATCAATATGTCCCGAGTTTTGTGCGGAGTGCTTCATATTGCGAAACAATTCGATCAAATCGTCCAAGATAATTGCAGGAACTCCATCCAACATAGGTCATCCGGCATCCTAAGTGTATGTTCCGTTTGCCGTTCCATTTGGTAACATCGTATCCATTGTGCACGATTGGTAGCACCCATAACCATGTGTCTCCATCATGGTGGTCGCTTCGTGATCAGAAGGGTTCACAGTTAGCAGAATGGAATCGATTTCATCGGTGAATATAACACATAGTTGGATATTAACTGCTAACGAGAAAACGGCGGGTACTTATTTTTGTTGTATTGTTACATCTAGATTAATACTTGGAAGTACTTGATGTTTGAAATACAGAATAGAGTGTCGACTTTTACATATTGGGACCCATTCTGGAGGTTAAATAAGTTAAGAATTCTTCAACGTTGGGAAGGGATTGCATTGTGTCTTGCGTATTTTGAAACACGTTATATTCCTCCAATTGCAAAGTATTATCATTTTATATGTTTAGGCGATAAATCCATTCATAATAATTATAAAACAGAATATACTCAATGTTTAAGCAATCAAGAAATCACCCTCATCATTTATATAATGAAAATAGAAATTAGCTAAAGCACTTGACTCTCAGGTATCTAGAGAGATACATATTCTCAGACGGAGGAATACAATCCATCTTATCCTTCTTGAGAATCTTATACTTAAATTTTCTGAATTTTCTTCGTTTTTTCGATAGCCTTCTCTTTGCTGTTTTGGTCAACGAAATTCGCGGCACAAAGCTGTACAAAGCCATCTCAACGGTAAATGAAATGAACGATAGAATCGACAAACTTGCACAAAGGATGTTTACAAAAATGTCCAATTATTTGTGTCACATTACCGGTCTGTCCAATTAAAGGCGAATCTCTTTACAACACTTGTCACCAACTGGGCTATAGCCCAGTTAATAGTCAAAAATAAACTGTTATCAAAATTGATGAGGGTTACTCCAATGCATCGCGGATTCAGAGCTGATGTACTCAAAACAAATGATTATGATCTGATTCAGGGAAACATCGACTGCACTTCGCTGTTAAGTTGCCTTTACATAACTCCCGCCATCGTAATTTACGCTCACAGATTTTCCTGTATATTCGTCCCTCACGAAGCAACTACGGACATAACGTGCCCATGCGAAGGATGTGCCGAATCTTCAACAGATGCTACGATGTGTTTGACTTCAATGTTTCGCGTTACAAAAATAAGTGTAGTTATCGTAGTGTTCTTAATTAATGTGTATAGCGCTAGTATATTTTTTGTCATTGGGGTGAATATTTTACCTGTTGACTAAATAAATAAATAGTAATGTATGATATATTTATCATCAATATGAGTATAGGAACACATTTATTTTATTTTGATTGTAATTTGGATGAATTGGGTTACTTAATGAACATTATTTAATGATGTTTCTGGGACGCTGCGATTCGTTCTAGTTTATGAAAAAACTTTTTAATCCGATGTTATAAAACCACGTAAACGTTACAGTTTATTACACTTTACAAACAAAATAAATACCATTGCCAAATTAGTTGATTTGACTTTCACCTATCTCTGCCACTTCAAGGATTACCAAACCTTAATTCTTATAATCGATGTTACATTGAACAATCTGAAGGATATCAGGAACCGTCCAAAAACCTCGTGGTTTTTAAAAAACCGATTATATATTTTTTATTCATGTTTACTCAGTATTAAAATTAGAAGCATGTAACCTGTTTTGTTATTTGTTTGTTGAAAAATACTGCAATTATTGTCACGCTAGCTGTAATGTCACGTAGTGCCTCGTCAAATACATTAGCGCCTATGTCAGTGGTCTAACAATTTATAGCGCGCTGGGCATAGTTCCAAAGCCGCATAGAGAGTTGCCACAATGATATTAGGTTAGCTGAGGTCAGTTAACTGGCTGGTGAGAAACGAGAGCTTCAGTAATGACAATCTTGTTTCCATTAATATGACATTCAATGGCAACAATGTTTCTAATAAAATTAAAATATAGTTTAATATCACAGACAGACATAACACATTGAACGATTTCCTACTCGCTAAGCTCAAAGTACTTTTCTTTTAAAAAACTGCACATACCTAACAACAGATGAATTTTACAAAAAAAAATGGCAAACAAAACGAGCGAAATTCGTTAACTGGGCTCAACCTGGTTTGACACGAAAATTACTCACACAGATGAAATAGAGTACAGAATCACGGTATTTTGTTCATAAAATCTAACAAATTTATAAATTTCGTTATTTCAAACCCGTTTTTTCATCTGTTTTTTTCGCACAAAATTGAACTCGAGAAAAAAAACGAATCTTTGTCGTGTTTGAATTCATAAAGTGCGTGAATTTCGCTCATCAAAAATGTCGAACAAGTATGTTTCATTTTCGAGTATCGTTCATGCTTCGTGCCCATAGAGGACCACTGGTCGGTTGTTGGACCTTATGGAATTGTGGAGTCCATAGTAGGCGCGACTTCCGCTGACTATGTATATCCGAATTTCCACTACACACTGCACCACACACCGTTCATCGTAGCCTGTATCAGTCTTGTCAGCTTTCGGGGAAAGCCGTGTTCGTGTTCTGTACAGAACCTGTTTTGAGTCGCACTTTCATAGTGAGCAGACGCTCAGATAGACCCCCTTCCCTGTTAGCATACGACTAAGATCCCACCGGGGTTGGTTACCCGATTTTCATTATGGTTAGTCGTACCCCAGTCGGCACCGCGAGGAGGTAGGGATAGGAGTTACTGGACAACAAGCTAAACGACCACAGGTAGGATCAACTTTATGCCTGCATGTACACAAAGTACCGATGGTACGCTTTGTCCAGTCGTTTACCAACCAAAAACAATCGTAAAACTGTTGAATATCGCCAAAACTACCGTATGTGATGTGCTCAGACCTTTTCGTGAGCGGAACAGCGTAGTCCGAGTGGCTCAAACGAAAAGTCGTAGTGAAACTTACAATCGTCGTCAACTGGATTGGAAAGCGTTGAGAAGTATCAAAGCAAACCCTGATGCCGGTACCGCTCGTAGTACTGTTCGAAGAATCCGTCTGCGAGCAGGTTTTTGTTCGTATCGAGCAAACAACCAACTAAACAGAACGATGAAACATAGTCTGAATTCCAAAACTCACGCTCGGAGATTTTAGAGCATGTCTGCTAGGAATGCATCCCGGACAACATTAGGAAATGTTCCTAGCTTTCTACTCTCTACTTCATACTATCTATTCTATTACTCTCTACTCTTCACTTCCTACTTTCTACTCTTTACTCTTTACACTCTACTCCCTCCTCTGTATTTCTCACCCTCTACACTGAGGGACGATAGAAAAATGTTTTACTCAAAAAATCAATAAATTTGTGGTACACCTTTTCTTGAATAGTATGGTTCCCAGAGGAACTTTTACCGTCTCAACGAAGTACTACTTGCCTACATTTTAGTAATACTTAGTGAGGATTTCTTATGCCAAATAACACACCTTGAATGTGTTCTGAGTGGCGAGCTCTAGAATACGTGTGACCAAAGCAAATCGGATGAAATTTCTTTGATGAACGGGAATCGAACACGAACCTCCGGCAGAATATATTTCACGTTAACCTCTTGACCATGGGAACACGATGTGTCTTACTCCTACTCAGCGAATTCAGGAAAAAACTCCACTTTACGGGATAATTGGATTGTACTGTCCATGTTTAAAGAAAAACACCGTCCACGTATAGTTTGAATTTTTTTTATTTGAGATAAGCTAAATTTGTTTTATTCTACATGTATTTAAGCAGCAAAGAATACATTGTTAAAGATTTTAAATAACATCCAAGTTTGTCCAAGTAAATGCATCCCTCGGTGTGGTCTTCCATCTATAAAGATAAATTCTATTAAAAAATTGCAAATAGTATACATGAGGTGAATACTTACATCGAATATCACTTGTGTTGCTTGATCCTACTCTCCTCAGGATTCGCTGGTTCGCAGTCTTCAACTTGCTTGAACGGTACCTCAGAACATTTCATGTAAGAAAAAAAAAACATTAGCTAAATATTAAACGAAAAAGTCCACTAATTAAATGATACGAGATTAACGATCTAAACTAAATAAGAAATCCATAACAGGCAACTGAAAACATGACATAAAATAAAACATTAATCTCAACAACAAAAATTGCAACGAAACACCCATACAAATATCATAACAATAAAAATGGTAACATCTAAATATTAAAGAGGAACAAAAAACGAACAATTGAAAATCCCAAAAAATCAACTAAACTCATAACAATAGCTAAAGTAGAATCTGCACCATGGAATTGTATAACAAAAACAGCACAAAACAAAACAACAACTCGCAACAAGAAGAAAATCAAAAATAATACACACAATACAACTCAACACAACAAACATTCACCCCCACATTTAGTTCATATAATTAATTTAAAATGAGCTGATAACCGATTCCGCTACTTCGCCCACCATGAACAGTAGGAACCGGAAGCAGAATCGATTTATTAGGCTTACGCCTTTTTTTGCCTTCAATAGCTGATTCTCCTGCTGTAGTTTTTTGTTCTCTGCCTTCATTTTGCAGAGATCTCTCTCAGCTTTAAACTTCTTAAAAACTGCATAGTCGATCTCTGACATATTGCTTGGTTCCCAGTCGAACACATCTTCGTTGTCATCCTCTAGATGTGTCTCACTAGGAACAAGCTGTGGCGGAGTTATATCCTCAATCCACTCTTCGGTTGGATCAATCCAATTCCCAAACCATACCTGGGTGTCCCTGGGAACCAGTTGTGGCGGCGTTACGTCCTCGATCCACTCTGCGCTCGGATCATTATAGTTGAAATACCACACTTGATGCTTTTCTTCCGTTTTTTGATTGCTTGCATTTCCTCTCTCTGAAACGATTTTCCTCACCTTATTTGAAGAACGACGTTTTTCCGCCCTAACTCCAGTCTCCTGAGTGGCCCAAGAGCATTTGGGAATCTTTGATGGTGTGGGAATCCTCGAAGTAATTGGTCCTCGCTCCATTTCGGCTTCTGGTGATGATAATAGCTGCTTCTCTCATGTAACTATAATCATCAGTGAGCAAAATCGTCGCATCAACAAAATGCTTGCTTCGATTGAAAATTAAAATTCGGAAAATAGGATCCCGGCCTACCCTTGCATAAATTTTCATTCTGACATTATTTTATTGTTGTGTTTCATGCGTAGCTTGTAAATATCTTTCTCCCAAGAATTGAATGGGAAGTGAATTCCCATCGAAAAACGGTTCAGAGTGTTCTTCAAAGCAAAACTACATCGACCAGAAAGACATGGGGCGTACAATGACTTCCTTGCGCTTGCAACCAGTGTGGATAAAATCGCTTCATTACTCGCCCTGTCAACTGGAAAAGCTCTACCAAGTAATTTTGAATGTGATGCGAAATAAATTCTTCGTTTTTTTGTTGCATAAAAATAAGAATGGAAACATGGTTGTGAACTTTTTTAGATGCTGTAAGTGCGAACCACAACATAGAACATGGAATTTCTAGGAAGACTTGCAATGCAGCGTGTTAGAAACTGAACACTATTCAAGAAATTGATTGATTCGATAACATATTAAATTTTCTTAATTGATTCTACAGGGAATCAAGTGCTTCATTATTATTTTAGTTGTAACACGTGTACAAAAAGATTGGATTATATAATTTGGTAACCCACTATTCTCTAAGGGAAAACAGAATTAAAAATTTCTAATGATTAGCCGGAAAATAATTCGGAACGGTACAACCAAAACTTCACCGGAACATACTTTTTGAAAATTTAACATTCCAGAATAAGCTTCCCGTCTCCGATATCATTCTTGGAAACTATCAAAAGCTCGTTGAAATATATCAATATGTCCCGAGTTTTGTGCGGAGTGCTTCATATTGCGAAACAATTCGATCAAATCGTCCAAGATAATTGCAGGAACTCCATCCAACATAGGTCATCCGGTATCCTTAGTGTATGTTCCGTTTACCGTTCCATTTGGTAACATCGTATCCATTGTGCACGATTGGTAGCACCCATAACCATGTGTCTCCATCATGGTGGTCGCTTCGTGATCAGAAGGGTTCACAGTTAGCAGAATGGAATCGATTTCATCGGTGAATATAACATATAGTTGGATATTTACTGCTAACGAGAAAACGGCGGGTACTTATTTTTGTTGTATTGTTACATCTAGATTAATACTTGGAAGTACTTGATGTTTGAAATACAGAATAGAGATCGATATTTTACCTGGTAGTCCATACAGCACTACCCCTTAAGGTGCCTGATAATGCGATGAAGTCGAAAGCATATCTCGCTTACATACAGGGGAAATTATACTCTTCTTAATCTCCCGACATACATGATCCAGTCCAGCAATGCTATTCCAACTCGTAATCATTAAGATCGCTCAGTGTCGACTTTTACATATTGGGACCCATTCTGGAGGTTAAATAAGTTAAGAATTCTTCAACGTTGGGAAGGGATTGCATTGTGTCTTGCGTATTTTGAAACACGTTATATTCCTCCAATTGCAAAGTATTATCATTTTATATGTTTAGGCGATAAATCCATTCATAATAATTATAAAACAGAATATACTCAATGTTTAAGCAATCAAGAAATCACCCTCATCATTTATATAATGAAAATAGAAATTAGCTAAAGCACTTGACTCTCAGGTATCTAGAGAGATACATATTCTCAGACGGAGGAATACAATCCATCTTATCCTTCTTGAGAATCTTATACTTACATTTTCTGAATTTTCTTCGTTTTTTCGATAGCCTTCTCTTTGCTGTTTTTGTCAACGAAATTCGCGGCACAAAGCTGTACAAAGCCATCTCAACGGTAAATGAAATGAACGATAGAATCGACAAACTTGCACAAAGGATGTTTACAAAAATGTCCAATTATTTGTGTCACACACAAAGTTAATAGTCAAAAATAAACTGTTATCAAAATTGATGAGGGTTACTCCAATGCATCGCGGATTCAGAGCTGATGTACTCAAAACAAATGATTATGATCTGATTCAGGGAAACATCGACTGCACTTCGCTGTTAAGTTGCCTTTACATAACTCCCGCCGTCGTAATTTACGCTCACAGATTTTCCTGTATATTCGTCCCTCACGAAGCAACTACGGACATAACGTGCCCATGCGAAGGATGTGCCGAATCTTCAACAGATGCTACGATGTGTTTGACTTCAATGTTTCGCGTTACAAAAATAAGTGTAGTTATCGTAGTGTTCTTAATTAATGTGTATAGCGCTAGTATATTTTTTGTCATTGGGGTGAATATTTTACCTGTTGACTAAATAAATAAATAGTAATGTATGATATATTTATCATCAATATGAGTATAGGAACACATTTATTTTATTTTGATTGTAATTTGGATGAATTGGGTTACTTAATGAACATTATTTAATGATGTTTCTGGGACGCTGCGATTCGTTCTAGTTTATGAAAAAACTTTTTAATCCGATGTTATAAAACCACGTAAACGTTACAGTTTATTACACTTTACAAACAAAATAAATACCATTGCCAAATTAGTTGATTTGACTTTCACCTATCTCTGCCACTTCAAGGATTACCAAACCTTAATTCTTATAATCGATGTAACATTGAACAATCTGAAGGATATCAGGAACCGTCCAAAAACCTCGTGGTTTTTAAAAAACCAATTATATATTTTTTATTCATGTTTACTCAGTATTAAAATTAGAAGCATGTAACCTGTTTTGTTATTTGTTTGTTGAAAAATACTGCAATTATTGTCACGCTAGCTTTAATGTCACGTAGTGCCTCGTCAAATACATTAGCGCCTATGTCAGTGGTCTAACAATTCATAGCGCGCTGGGCATAGTTCCAAAGCCGCATAGAGAGTTGCCACAATGATATTAGGTTAGCTGAGGTCAGTTAACTGGCTGGTGAGAAACGAGAGCTTCAGTAATGACAATCTTGTTTGCATTAATATGACATTCAATGGCAACAATGTTTCTAATAAAATTAAAATATAGTTTAATATCACAGACAGACATAACTCATTGAACGATTTCCTACTCGCTAAGCTCAAAGTACTTTTCTTTTAAAAAACTGCACATGCCTAACAACAGATGAATTTTACCAAAAAAATGGCAAACAAAACGAGCGAAATTCGTTAACTGGGCTCAACCTGGTTTGACACGAAAATTACTCACACAGATGAAATAGAGTACAGAATCACGGTATTTTATTCATAAAATCTAACAAATTTATAAATTTCGTTATTTCAAACCAGTTTTTTCATCTGTTTTTTTCGCACAAAATTGAACTTGAGAAAAAAACGAATCTTTGTCGTGTTTGAATTCATAAAGTGCGTGAATTTCGCTCATCAAAAATGTCGAACAAGTATGTTTCATTTTCGAGTATCGTTCATGCTTCGTGCCCATAGAGGACCACTGGTCGGTTGTTGGACCTTATGGAATTGTGGAGTCCATAGTAGGCGCGACTTCCGCTGACTATGTATATCCGAATTTCCACTACACACTGCACCGCACACCGTTCATCGTAGCCTGTATCAGTCTTGTCAGCTTTCGGGGAAAGCCGTGTTCGTGTTCTGTACAGAACCTGTTTTGAGTCGCACTTCCATAGTGAGCAGACGCTCAGATAGACCCCCTTCCCTGTTAGCATACGACTAAGATCCCACCGGGGTTGGTTACCCGATTTTCATTATGGTTAGTCGTACCCCAGTCGGCACCGCGAGGAGGTAGGGATAGGAGTTACTGGACAACAAGCTAAACGACCACAGGTAGGATCAACTTTATGCCTGCATGTACACAAAGTACCGATGGTACGCTTTGTCCAGTCGTTTACCAACCAAAAACAATCGTAAAACTGTTGAATATCGCCAAAACTACCGTATGTGATGTGCTCAGACCTTTTCGTGAGCGGAACAGCGTAGTCCGAGTGGCTCAAACGAAAAGTCGTAGTGAAACTTACAATCGTCGTCAACTGGATTGGAAAGCGTTGAGAAGTATCAAAGCAAACCCTGATGCCGGTACCGCTCGTAGTACTGTTCGAAGAATCCATCTGCGAGCAGGTTTTTGTTCGTATCGAGCAAACAACCAACTAAACAGAACGATGAAACATAGTCTGAATTCCAAAACTCACGCTCGGAGATTTTAGAGCATGTCTGCTAGGAATGCATCCCGGACAACATTAGGAAATGTTCCTAGCTTTCTACTCTCTACTTCATACTATCTATTCTATTACTCTCTACTCTTCACTTCCTACTTTCTACTCTTTACTCTTTACACTCTACTCCCTCCTCTGTATTTCTCACCCTCTACACTGAGGGACGATAGAAAAATGTTTTACTCAAAAAATCAATAAATTTGTGGTACACCTTTTCTTGAATGGTATGGTTCCCAGAGGAACTTTTACCGTCTCAACGAAGTACTACTTGCCTACATTTTAGTAATACTTAGTGAGGATTTCTTATGCCAAATAACACACCTTGAATGTGTTCTGAGTGGCGAGCTCTAGAATACGTGTGACCACAGAAAATCGGATGAAATTTCATTAATGAACGGGAATCGAACACGAACCTCTGGCAGAATATATTTCACGTTAACCTCTCGACCATGGGAACACGATGTGTCTTACTCCTACTCAGCGAATTCAGGAAAAAACTTCACTTTACGGGATAATTGGATTGTACTGTCCATGTTTAAAGAAAAACACCGTCCACGTATATTTTAATTTTTTTTTATTTGAAATAAGCTAAATTTGTTTTATTCTACATGTATATAAGCAGCAAAGAATACATTGTTAAAGATTTTAAATAACATCCAAGTTTGTCCAAGTAAATGCATCCCTCGGTGTGGTCTTCCATCTATAAAGATAAATTCTATTAAAAAAATGCAAATAGTATACATGAGGTGAATACTTACATCGAATATCACTTGTGTTGCTTGATCCTACTCTCCTCAGGATTCGCTGGTTCGCAGTCTTCAACTTGCTTGAACGGTACCTCAGAACATTTCATGTAAGAAAAAAAAAACATTAGCTAAATATTAAACGAAAAAGTCCACTAATTAAATGATACGAGATTAACGATCTAAACTAAATAAGAAATCCATAACAGGCAACTGAAAACATGACATAAAATAAAACATTAATCTCAACAACAAAAATTGCAACGAAACACCCAATAGTATACAAATATCATAACAATAAAAATGGTAACATCTAAATATTAAAGAGGAACAAAAAACGAACAATTGAATATCCCAAAAAATCAACTAAACTCATAACAATAGCTAAAGTAGAATCTGCACCATGGAATTGTATAACAAAAACAGCACAAATGAAAACAACAACTCGCAACAAGAAGAAAATCAAAAATAATACACACAATACAACTCAACACAACAAACATTCACCCCCACATTTAGTTCATATAATTAATTTAAAATGAGCTGATAACCGATTCCGTTACTTCGCCCACCATGAACAGTAGGAACCGGAAGCAGAATCGATTTATTAGGCTTACGCCTTTTTTTGCCTTCAATAGCTGATTCTCCTGCTGTAGTTTTTTGTTCTCTGCCTTCATTTTGCAGAGATCTCTCTCAGCTTTTAACTTCTTAAAAACTGCATAGTCGATCTCTGACATATTGCTTGGTTCCCAGTCGAACACATCTTCGTTGTCATCCTCTAGATGTGTCTCACTAGGAACAAGCTGTGGCGGAGTTATATCCTCAATCCACTCTTCGGTTGGATCAATCCAATTCCCAAACCATACCTGGGTGTCCCTGGGAACCAGTTGTGGCGGCGTTACGTCCTCGATCCACTCTGCGCTCGGATCATTATAGTTGAAATACCACACTTGATGCTTTTCTTCCGTTTTTTGATTGCTTGCATTTCCTCTCTCTGAAACGATTTTCCTCACCTTATTTGAAGAACGACGTTTTTCCGCCCTAACTCCAGTCTCCTGAGTGGCCCAAGAGCATTTGGGAATCTTTGATGGTGTGGGAATCCTCGAAGTAATTGGTCCTCGCTCCATTTCGGCTTCTGGTGATGATAATAGCTGCTTCTCTCATGTAACTATAATCATCAGTGAGCAAAATCGTCGCATCAACAAAATGCTTGCTTCGATTGAAAATTAAAATTCGGAAAATAGGATCCCGGCCTACCCTTGCATCAATTTTCATTCTGACATTATTTTATTGTTGTGTTTCATGCAATATATTTCTCCCAAGAATTGTTAGTGAATTCCCATCGAAAAACGGTTCAGAGTGTTTTTCAAAGCAGAACTACATCGACCAGAAAGACATGGGGCGTACAATGACTTCCTTGCGCTTGCAACCAGTGTGGATAAAATCGCTTCATTACTCGCCCTGTCAACTGGAAAAGCTCTACCAAGTAATTTTGAATGTGATGCGAAATAAATTCTTCGTTTTTTTGTTGCATAAAAATAAGAATGGAAACATGGTTGTGAACTTTTTTAGATGCTGTAAGTGCGAACCACAACATAGAACATGGAATTTCTAGGAAGACTTGCAATGCAGCGTGTTAGAAACTGAACACTATTCAAGAAATTGATTGATTCGATAACATATTAAATTTTCTTAATTGATTCTACAGGGAATCAAGTGCTTCATTATTATTTTAGTTGTAACACGTGTACAAAAAGATTGAATTATATAATTTGGTAACCCACTATTCTCTAAGGGAAAACAGAATTAAAAATTTCTAATGATTAGCCGGAAAATAATTCGGAACGGTACAACCAAAACTTCACCGGAACATACTTTTTGAAAATTTAACATTCCAGAATAAGCTTCCCGTCTCCGATATCATTCTTGGAAACTATCAAAAGCTCGTAGAAATATATCAATATGTCCCGAGTTTTGTGCGGAGTGCTTCATATTGCGAAACATTTCGATCAAATCGTCCAAGATAATTGCAGGAACTCCATCCAACATAGGTCATCTGGTATCCTTAGTGTATGTTCCGTTTGCCGTTCCATTTGGTAACATCGTATCCATTGTGCACGATTGGTAGCACCCATAACCATGTGTCTCCATCATGGTGGTCGCTTCGTGATCAGAAGGGTTCACAGTTAGCAGAATGGAATCGATTTCATCGGTGAATATAACACATAGTTGGATATTAACTGCTAACGAGAAAACGGCGGGTACTTATTTTTGTTGTATTGTTACATCTAGATTAATACTTGGAAGTACTTGATGTTTGAAATACAGAATAGAGATCGATATTTTACCTGGTAGTCCATACAGCACTACCGCTTAAGGTGCCTGATAATGCGATGAAGTCGAAAGCATATCTCGCTTTCATACAGGGGAAATTATACTCTTCTTAATCTCCCGACATACATGATCCAGTCCAGCAATGCTATTCCAACTCGTAATCATTAAGATCGCTCAGTGTCGACTTTTACATATTGGGACCCATTCTGGAGGTTAAATAAGTTAAGAATTCTTCAACGTTGGGAAGGGATTGCATTGTGTCTTGCGTATTTTGAAACACGTTATATTCCTCCAATTGCAAAGTATTATCATTTTATATGTTTAGGCGATAAATCCATTCATAATAATTATAAAACAGAATATACTCAATGTTTAAGCAATCAAGAAATCACCCTCATCATTTATATAATGAAAATAGAAATTAGCTAAAGCACTTGACTCTCAGGTATCTAGAGAGATACATATTCTCAGACGGAGGAATACAATCCATCTTATCCTTCTTGAGAATCTTATACTTACATTTTCTGAATTTTCTTCGTTTTTTCGATAGCCTTCTCTTTGCTGTTTTGGTCAACGAAATTCGCGGCACAAAGCTGTACAAAGCCATCTCAACGGTAAATGAAATGAACGATAGAATCGACAAACTTGCACAAAGGATGTTTACAAAAATGTCCAATTATTTGTGTCACATTACCGGTCTGTCCAATTAAAGGCGAATCTCTTTACAACACTTGTCACCAACTGGGCTATAGCCCAGTTAATAGTCAAAAATAAACTGTTATCAAAATTGATGAGGGTTACTCCAATGCATCGCGGATTCAGAGCTGATGTACTCAAAACAAATGATTATGATCTGATTCAGGGAAACATCGACTGCACTTCGCTGTTAAGTTGCCTTTACATAACTCCCGCCGTCGTAATTTACGCTCACAGATTTTCCTGTATATTCGTCCCTCACGAAGCAACTGCGGACATAACGTGCCCATGCGAAGGATGTGCCGAATCTTCAACAGATGCTACGATGTGTTTGACTTCAATGTTTCGCGTTACAAAAATAAGTGTAGTTATCGTAGTGTTCTTAATTAATGTGTATAGCGCTAGTATATTTTTTGTCATTGGGGTGAATATTTTACCTGTTGACTAAATAAATAAATAGTAATGTATGATATATTTATCATCAATATGAGTATAGGAACACATTTATTTTATTTTGATTGTAATTTGGATGAATTGGGTTACTTAATGAACATTATTTAATGATGTTTCTGGGACGCTGCGATTCGTTCTAGTTTATGAAAAAACTTTTTAATCCGATGTTATAAAACCACGTAAACGTTACAGTTTATTACACTTTACAAACAAAATAAATACCATTGCCAAATTAGTTGATTTGACTTTCACCTATCTCTGCCACTTCAAGGATTACCAAACCTTAATTCTTATAATCGATGTTACATTGAACAATCTGAAGGATATCAGGAACCGTCCAAAAACCTCGTGGTTTTTAAAAAACCGATTATATATTTTTTATTCATGTTTACTCAGTATTAAAATTAGAAGCATGTAACCTGTTTTGTTATTTGTTTGTTGAAAAATACTGCAATTATTGTCACGCTAGCTGTAATGTCACGTAGTGCCTCGTCAAATACATTAGCGCCTATGTCAGTGGTCTAACAATTCATAGCGCGCTGGGCATAGTTCCAAAGCCGCATAGAGAGTTGCCACAATGATATTAGGTTAGCTGAGGTCAGTTAACTGGCTGGTGAGAAACGAGAGCTTCAGTAATGACAATCTTGTTTGCATTAATATGACATTCAATGGCAACAATGTTTCTAATAAAATTAAAATATAGTTTAATATCACAGACAGACATAACTCATTGAACGATTTCCTACTCGCTAAGCTCAAAGTACTTTTCTTTTAAAAAACTGCACATGCCTAACAACAGATGAATTTTACCAAAAAAATGGCAAACAAAACGAGGGAAATTCGTTTACTGGGCTCAACCTGGTTTGACACGAAAATTACTCACACAGATAAAATAGAGTACAGAATCACGGTATTTTGTTCATAAAATTTAACAAATTTATAAATTTCGTTATTTCAAACCCGTTTTTTCATCTGTTTTTTTCGAACTCGAGAAAAAAACGAATCTTTGTCGTGTTTGAATTCATAAAGTGCGTGAATTTCGCTCATCAAAAATGTCGAACAAGTATGTTTCATTTTCGAGTATCGTTCATGCTTCGTGCCCATAGGGGACCACTGGTCGGTTGTTGGACCTTATGGAATTGTGGAGTCCATAGTAGGCGCGACTTCCGCTGACTATGTATATCCGAATTTCCACTACACACTGCACCGCACACCGTTCATCGTTGTCTGTATCAGTCTTGTCAGCTTTCGGGGAAAGCCGTGTTCGTGTTCGGTACAGAACCTGTTTTGAGTCGCACTTTCATAGTGAGCAGACGCTCAGATAGACCCCCTTCCCTGTTAGCATACGACTAAGATCCCACCGGGGTTGGTTACCCGATTTTCATTATGGTTAGTCGTACCCCAGTCGGCACCGCGAGGAGGTAGGGATAGGAGTTACTGGACAAGAAGCTAAACGACCACAGGTAGGATCAACTTTATGCCTGCATGTACACAAAGTACCGATGGTACGCTTTGTCCAGTCGTTTACCAACCAAAAACAATCGTAAAACTGTTGAATATCGCCAAAACTACCGTATGTGATGTGCTCAGACCTTTTCGTGAGCGGAACAGCGTAGTCCGAGTGGCTCAAACGAAAAGTCGTAGTGAAACTTACAATCGTCGTCAACTGGATTGGAAAGCGTTGAGAAGTATCAAAGCAAACCCTGATGCCGGTACCGCTCGTAGTACTGTTCGAAGAATCCATCTGCGAGCAGGTTTTTGTTCGTATCGAGCAAACAACCAACTAAACAGAACGATGAAACATAGTCTGAATTCCAAAACTCACGCTCGGAGATTTTAGAGCATGTCTGCTAGGAATGCATCCCGGACAACATTAGGAAATGTTCCTAGCTTTCTACTCTCTACTTCATACTATCTATTCTATTACTCTCTACTCTTCACTTCCTACTTTCTACTCTTTACTCTTTACACTCTACTCCCTCCTCTGTATTTCTCACCCTCTACACTGAGGGACGATAGAAAAATGTTTTACTCAAAAAATCAATAAATTTGTGGTACACCTTTTCTTGAATGGTATGGTTCCCAGAGGAACTTTTACCGTCTCAACGAAGTACTACTTGCCTACATTTTAGTAATACTTAGTGAGGATTTCTTATGCCAAATAACACACCTTGAATGTGTTCTGAGTGGCGAGCTCTAGAATACGTGTGACCACAGCAAATCGGATGAAATTTCATTAATGAACGGGAATCGAACACGAACCTCTGGCAGAATATATTTCACGTTAACCTCTCGACCATGGGAACACGATGTGTCTTACTCCTACTCAGCGAATTCAGGAAAAAACTTCACTTTACGGGATAAATGGATTGTACTGTCCATGTTTAAAGAAAAACACCGTCCACGTATATTTTGAATTTTTTTATTTGAAATAAGCTAAATTTGTTTTATTCTACATGTATATAAGCAGCAAGGAATACATTGTTAAAGATTTTAAATAACATCCAAGTTTGTCCAAGTAAATGCATCCCTCGGTGTGGTCTTCCATCTATAAAGATAAATTCTATTAAAAATTGCAAATAGTATACATGAGGTGAATACTTACATCGAATATCACTTGTGTTGCTTGATCCTACTCTCCTCAGGATTCGCTGGTTCGCAGTCTTCAACTTGCTTGAACGGTACCTCAGAACATTTCATGTAAGAAAAAAAACATTAGCTAAATATTAAACGAAAAAGTCCACTAATTAAATGATACGAGATTAACGATCTTAACTAAATAAGAAATCCATAACAGGCAACTGAAAACATGACATAAAATAAAACATTAATCTCAACAACAAAAATTGCAACGAAACACCCAATAGTATACAAATATCATAACAATAAAAATGGTAACATCTAAATATTAAAGAGGAACAAAAAACGAACAATTGAATATCCCAAAAAATCAACTAAACTCATAACAATAGCTAAAGTAGAATCTGCACCATGGAATTGTATAACAAAAACAGCACAAAACAAAACAACAACTCGCAACAAGAAGAAAATCAAAAATAATACACACAATACAACTCAACACAACAAACATTCACCCCCACATTTAGTTCATATAATTAATTTAAAATGAGCTGATAACCGATTCCGTTACTTCGCCCACCATGAACAGTAGGAACCGGAAGCAGAATCGATTTATTAGGCTTACGCCTTTTTTTGCCTTCAATAGCTGATTCTCCTGCTGTAGTTTTTTGTTCTCGGCCTTCATTTTGCAGAGATCTCTCTCAGCTTTTAACTTCTTAAAAACTGCATAGTCGATCTCTGACATATTGCTTGGTTCCCAGTCGAACACATCTTCGTTGTCATCCTCTAGATGTGTCTCACTAGGAACAAGTTGTGGCGGAGTTATATCCTCAATCCACTCTTCGGTTGGATCAATCCAATTCCCAAACCATACCTGGGTGTCCCTGGGAACCAGTTGTGGCGGCGTTACGTCCTCGATCCACTCTGCGCTCGGATCATTGTAGTTGAAATACCACACTTGATGCTTTTCTTCCGTTTTTTGATTGCTTGCATTTCCTCTCTCTGAAACGATTTTCCTTACCTTATTTGAAGAACGACGTTTTTCCGCCCTAACTCCAGTCTCCTGAGTGGCCCAAGAGCATTTGGGAATCTTTGATGGTGTGGGAATCCTCGAAGTAATTGGTCCTCGCTCCATTTCGGCTTCTGGTGATGATAATAGCTGCTTCTCTCATGTAACTATAATCATCAGTGAGCAAAATCGTCGCATCAACAAAATGCTTGCTTCGATTGAAAATTAAAATTCGGAAAATAGGATCCCGGCCTACCCTTGCATCAATTTTCATTCTGACATTATTTTATTGTTGTGTTTCATGCAATATCTTTCTCCCAAGAATTGTTAGTGAATTCCCATCGAAAAACGGTTCAGAGTGTTTTTCAAAGCAGAACTACATCGACCAGAAAGACATGGGGCGTACAATGACTTCCTTGCGCTTGCAACCAGTGTGGATAAAATCGCTTCATTACTCGCCCTGTCAACTGGAAAAGCTCTACCAAGTAATTTTGAATGTGATGCGAAATAAATTCTTCGTTTTTTTGTTGCATAAAAATAAGAATGGAAACATGGTTGTGAACTTTTTTAGATGCTGTAAGTGCGAACCACAACATAGAACATGGAATTTCTAGGAAGACTTGCAATGCAGCGTGTTAGAAACTGAACACTATCCAAGAAATTGATTGATTCGATAACATATTAAATTTTCTTAATTGATTCTACAGGGAATCAAGTGCTTCATTATTATTTTAGTTGTAACACGTGTACAAAAAGATTGAATTATATAATTTGGTAACCCACTATTCTCTAAGGGAAAACAGAATTAAAAATTTCTAATGATTAGCCGGAAAATAATTCGGAACGGTACAACCAAAACTTCACCGGAACATACTTTTTGAAAATTTAACATTCCAGAATAAGCTTCCCGTCTCCGATATCATTCTTGGAAACTATCAAAAGCTCGTAGAAATATATCAATATGTCCCGAGTTTTGTGCGGAGTGCTTCATATTGCGAAACATTTCGATCAAATCGTCCAAGATAATTGCAGGAACTCCATCCAACATAGGTCATCTGGTATCCTTAGTGTATGTTCCGTTTGCCGTTCCATTTGGTAACATCGTATCCATTGTGCACGATTGGTAGCACCCATAACCATGTGTCTCCATCATGGTGGTCGCTTCGTGATCAGAAGGGTTCACAGTTAGCAGAATGGAATCGATTTCATCGGTGAATATAACACATAGTTGGATATTAACTGCTAACGAGAAAACGGCGGGTACTTATTTTTGTTGTATTGTTACATCTAGATTAATACTTGGAAGTACTTGATGTTTGAAATACAGAATAGAGATCGATATTTTACCTGGTAGTCCATACAGCACTACCCCTTAAGGTACCTGATAATGCGATGAAGTCGAAAGCATATCTCGCTTCCATACAGGGGAAATTATACTCTTCTTAATCTCCCGACATACATGATCCAGTCCAGCAATGCTATTCCAACTCGTAATCATTAAGATCGCTCAGTGTCGACTTTTACATATTGGGACCCATTCTGGAGGTTAAATAAGTTACGAATTCTTCAACGTTGGGAAGGGATTGCATTGTGTCTTGCGTATTTTGAAACACGTTATATTCCTCCAATTGCAAAGTATTATCATTTTATATGTTTAGGCGATAAATCCATTCATAATAATTATAAAACAGAATATACTCAATGTTTAAGCAATCAAGAAATCACCCTCATCATTTATATAATGAAAATAGAAATTAGCTAAAGCACTTGACTCTCAGGTATCTAGAGAGATACATATTCTCAGACAGAGGAATACAATCCATCTTATCCTTCTTGAGAATCTTATACTTACATTTTCTGAATTTTCTTCGTTTTTTCGATAGCATTCTCTTTGCTGTGGTCATTATTTAATGATGTTTCTGGGACGCTGCGATTCGTTCTAGTTTATGAAAAAACTTTTTAATCCGATGTTATAAAACCACGTAAACGTTACAGTTTATTACACTTTACAAACAAAATAAATACCATTGCCAAATTAGTTGATTTGACTTTCACCTATCTCTGCCACTTCAAGGATTACCAAACCTTAATTCTTATAATCGATGTTACATTGAACAATCTGAAGGATATCAGGAACCGTCCAAAAACCTCGTGGTTTTTAAAAAACCGATTATATATTTTTTATTCATGTTTACTCAGTATTAAAATTAGAAGCATGTAACCTGTTTTGTTATTTGTTTGTTGAAAAATACTGCAATTATTGTCACGCTAGCTGTAATGTCACGTAGTGCCTCGTCAAATACATTAGCGCCTATGTCAGTGGTCTAACAATTCATAGCGCGCTGGGCATAGTTCCAAAGCCGCATAGAGAGTTTCCACAATGATATTAGGTTAGCTGAGGTCAGTTAACTGGCTGGTGAGAAACGAGAGCTTCAGTAATGACAATCTTGTTTGCATTAATATGACATTCAATGGCAACAATGTTTCTAATAAAATTAAAATATAGTTTAATATCACAGACAGACATAACACATTGAACGATTTCCTACTCGCTAAGCTCAAAGTACTTTGCTTTTAAAAAACTGCACATGCCTAACAACAGATGAATTTTACAAAAAAAATGGCAAACAAAACGAGCGAAATTCGTTAACTGGGCTCAACCTGGTTTGACACGAAAATTACTCACACAGATGAAATAGAGTACAGAATCACGGTATTTTGTTCATAAAATCTCACAAATTTATAAATTTCGTTATTTCAAACCCGTTTTTCATCTGTTTTTTTCGCACAAAATTGAACTCGAGAAAAAAACGAATCTTTGTCGTGTTTGAATTCATAAAGTGCGTGAATTTCGCTCATCAAAAATGTCGAACAAGTATGTTTCATTTTCGAGTATCGTTCATGCTTCGTGCCCATAGAGGACCACTGGTCGGTTGTTGGAATTTGTGGAATTGTGGAGTCCATAGTAGGCGCGACTTCCGCTGACTATGTATATCCGAATTTCCACTACACACTGCACCGCACACCGTTCATCGTTGCCTGTATCAGTCTTGTCAGCTTTCGGGGAAAGCCGTGTTCGTGTTCTGTACAGAACCTGTTTTGAGTCGCACTTTCATAGTGAGCAGACACTCAGATAGACCCCCTTCCCTGTTAGCATACGACTAAGATCCCACCGGGGTTGGTTACCCGATTTTCATTATGGTTAGTCGTACCCCAGTCGGCACCGCGAGGAGGTAGGGATAGGAGTTACTGGACAAGAAGTTAAACGACCACAGGTAGGATCAACTTTATGCCTGCATGTACACAAAGTACCGATGGTACGCTTTGTCCAGTCGTTTACCAACCAAAAACAATCGTAAAACTGTTGAATATCGCCAAAACTACCGTATGTGATGTGCTCAGACCTTTTCGTGAGCGGAACAGCGTAGTCCGAGTGGCTCAAACGAAAAGTCGTAGTGAAACTTACAATCGTCGTCAACTGGATTGGAAAGCGTTGAGAAGTATCAAAGCAAACCCTGATGCCGGTACCGCTCGTAGTACTGTTCGAAGAATCCGTCTGCGAGCAGGTTTTTGTTCGTATCGAGCAAACAACCAACTAAACAGAACGATGAAACATAGTCTGAATTCCAAAACTCACGCTCGGAGATTTTAGAGCATGTCTGCTAGGAATGCATCCCGGACAACATTAGGAAATGTTCCTAGCTTTCTACTCTCTACTTCATACTATCTATTCTTTACTCTCTTCTTTTCACTTCCTACTTTCTACTCTTTACTCTTTACACTCTACTCCCTCCTCTGTATTTCTCACCCTCTACACTCAGGGACGATAGAAAAATGTTTTACTCAAAAAATCAATAAATTTGTGGAACACCTTTTCTTGAATGGTATGGTTCCCAGAGGAACTTTTACCGTCTCAACGAAGTACTACTTGCCTACATTTTAGTAATACTTAGTGAGGATTTCTTATGCCAAATAACACACCTTGAATGTGTTCTGAGTGGCGAGCTCTAGAATACGTGTGATCACAGCAAATCGGATGAAATTTCATTAATGAACGGGAATCGAACACGAACCTCCGGCAGAATATATTTCACGTTAACCTCTCGACCATGGGAACACGATGTGTCTTACTCCTACTCAGCGAATTCAGGAAAAAACTTCACTTTACGGGATAATTGGATTGTACTGTCCATGTTTAAAGAAAAACACCGTCCACGTATATTTTAATTTTTTTTTATTCGAAATAAGCTAAATTTGTTTTATTCTACATGTATATAAGCAGCAAAGAATACATTGTTAAAGATTTTAAATAACATCCAAGTTTGTCCAAGTAAATGCATCCCTCGGTGTGGTCTTCCATCTATAAAGATAAATTCTATTAAAAAAATGCAAATAGTATACATGAGGTGAATACTTACATCGAATATCACTTGTGTTGCTTGATCCTACTCTCCTCAGGATTCGCTGGTTCGCAGTCTTCAACTTGCTTGAACGGTACCTCAGAACATTTCATGTAAGAAAAAAAAACATTAGCTAAATATTAAACGAAAAAGTCCACTAATTAAATGATACGAGATTAACGATCTAAACTAAATAAGAAATCCATAACAGGCAACTGAAAACATGACATAAAATAAAACATTAATCTCAACAACAAAAATTGCAACGAAACACCCAATAGTATACAAATATCATAACAATAAAAATGGTAACATCTAAATATTAAAGAGGAACAAAAAACGAACAATTGAATATCCCAAAAAATCAACTAAACTCATAACAATAGCTAAAGTAGAATCTGCACCATGGAATTGTATAACAAAAACAGCACAAATGAAAACAACAACTCGCAACAAGAAGAAAATCAAAAATAATACACACAATACAACTCAACACAACAAACATTCACCCCCACATTTAGTTCATATAATTAATTTAAAATGAGCTGATAACCGATTCCGTTACTTCGCCCACCATGAACAGTAGGAACCGGAAGCAGAATCGATTTATTAGG